>NW_018020630.1:258904-316189 GCF_002006095.1 Pseudomyrmex gracilis
AATAATAGAAAAAAATGATTCAGGACTTTTCGACTCAGTTTTACTCCTTCTACCTGCCTACGAGAGATTGTACGGCAATTCTGGGACACCCTGTATATGTTTTTTTATTGAATATTATAAAATTTATCTATATACACAAGATCGTGTATATAGATAGTTTGCAACAAGGTGCGATCGAGAAGAGACATGGCGGCCAAGGGTAAAGATAATAAATCAGCGCGCAAGATTTCTCGTGCCGATGACAAACACAATAAGTCCCAATTTCGGTCATTTATATACGCTACGCCCGGGATAATATGACGGAGGATCCTTTGTGCACACACAAGGGGTATCACCACGACGGCCGGGAGTACGGCGGGACGCACACGAGTGACGTCACTTACAAGGACATAAATCAAAGCGACGGACGAAAGTCCCGGATGCGGCAGTGATGTTCCCCGGGGAACCGGCTAGCTCAGGTCCTCTTTTGACTCACTCAAGGCGAATTCGCCGGCGCTTCCGTCGTGCACCTATCTCAAACGTAACATGTGCGAGTTTCAACCGCGCGCGCGATGTGTACACACGGACCAAGTTTTAGATTAATTATTTCGCTATAAATTTCGTATGTATATATTTCGCGCGCTAACTTCTCTAAATCAATAAGAGTCGATACAAAGCGAAAGAAAGTTTGTCGCTCTAATACATTGATGCATTGAAACTGTTTCGTAATATTACGATATAGCGCAGAATGTGATTTTATAAAAAACAATGCCTTGAAAATGAAAACTATGTGATACAAAGTTACACCTAAATAATATTCAGAAGTAAAAAATCGATAAGAAACATGGGTAGTTTTCGTTCCGATTAGTTGGCACGAATCACAACTACACTCGCTCCCTCGACGCAACGGTCACGCGTTGCTATACATTTCCGCTGAAGACGCGGATATTACGATGCCGGTCGCTGCTGGCTGCTTCCGGATAACGTCAACTTCTGGATCATTGGTTCTACCAATCGTTTTTCACCCTAAACGCGACGTGACGTTCCGACTATTATACTCCGATATTTATTTAGAATCCCGCGTTTGACGATATGTAAACAATTGTTTTGCGGCAAAATTAAAAAAACAAAAAAAAACGATTACACAATCTTTCTATTTATTTTATCTGTTTTGTTTTTTTTTATTAAGTCACGTATATTAAAATTCAAAATAAATTCTTATGAAGATGCAAACGTAGTTATCATCAAGATCAGCCGACGAGATGGGGATTAGACTTTAAGTGAATCGTCAAATCGTTTTTGCCGCCCTCGGTTCAAGATACATGAACACATGTATCGCATGCTGTGCAAACAGATCGCGAGTGCACACCCTCCCTCTCTCTCTCTCTCTATTTTTCTCTCTTCGCTTAGTTGCGAACTGCATCTCTTTCTTTTCCTGTGGGACCCCTTTTTATTTTTCCCCGTCTCTTCTCTCTTTTACTCCCCCGCGTGCTTTTCGACTCTCTTCCCGATCCATCGCTTTACCTTCGTCACTTGTCCGGAGAGAGGGGAATAGAAACGTCGTTGCGCTGTTTATCCAGCTGCCGTATTTAAATGTCGCACTAACGCGCCGTAAAATTATATGCAAAAATCCCCATAAAATATGTAAGCCCCCTCTAATGCACCGAGAAATTGTCGCGTTATATTGCTTCGCGCCTATGGGATTATCATATCTTCGTCTTCTGTCATTTGATCACAGCCAGCAGAAAGGGTGTACGTTTTGTATCCACCGTGAAATTCAACGCTCATTCTCTTTCTTTTTTACTTTGCAATGATTTCGTTATGCTTTTTTCTCACTTTCATTCTATCGATTGCGTGTTTTTTTTGTCATATAAATTTTCTTTTCATCATAGGTTTTTTCTCTCTTATCTGTTTGTCGGATAAAAAACGATAACCTAAAAATAATATATTCTTTAAATATATTTTAAATATAATTAATAGATTTTTAAAAATATAATTATAAAAAATATAATTATAAAAAAATAATATAATTATAAAATAACTATATTATGTATAAAAAATAAATTCGTCTTTCTTTTGTACGAAAAAAGATTTATTAAATCAGTTTTATTGAACGATTATTTTTTAACTAAAACTAATCTTTTTCTAACGTTATTTAATGTTGCTTAATATGCAATTTTTGCATAGCCCACATAAATGAGATTATGTACATATAATAGAAACAAAACTTCAAAAGTTAAAGACAAGACTAACTTTTAGAGTTTTTGTTCTGATGTTTTTTTTTAGCAAATAACAAACGCAAAACACTAAAATAAAAAATAATAAAATAATAGGCTACAAGTATCTTCATTTAAGCTAAAAAAAACTGTGGATAACTCCACAGTAGCTGCATACTAAGCTGGCCGAGGTTGGGATGCAAAGCAATTTGTTGGCAGAAGCTAACAGGTTGTCAGGTGTCGATGGGGGGCCTAATGTCAGCGGGGGTTCCGCTACCTACCTAGCGGTAGTAAGATCAACGGCGCTTATTCGCTGATTCTCCGCAATTCCACATGTCATCCCTTTTACTTTTTTTCTGTTTTTGCTTTATTTCGGTCTTTTATTTAAATCTACGATTACACATTATCGGTATCATCTTTTATCGTCTTCCTCCACGCGTGTGGCACACAAATTCGCGCGCGCTCTTCAAAAGATTAAAGGCGGCAAAACTTACAATCAAACGCAAACGAAGAAATTTCAACATCGCAACCGGAAATACATTATCATTCGAAATTGTCCGAGTGTGTCGTAAAATGTGCAAATCTGGGTGACATAACTACATAAATATGCAAATATTGGCAAGAAGAATGATACGCTCTATTCAAACAATAATATATACCAAAAGAATGATCGGATTTAACGATTTCTCGTCGCCACAATGACGCCCGGGCCTTTTTAATTCCATTGTATTTCCAATACAAAAACCCGATGCCACATGATATTATAATCACACACAACGGATGCAGATCAATATTCATAAGAGAGGTTCAACACGAGTTACGCTCATTGACTATGGCGATTCAGCATTATTATTTTAATCAGTTTGTATAATGTCTCCGCGCAAATTACATAGTGGATACATTTAACGACCGGAAGAACTAACGCGGTGTGTCAGCAACGGATGAGAAATCACTATGAAACGGAACAAAAAATGTCATTTGCACACATATATATATATATATGTATAACGTGTATGTGTACATGTGTACTATTTCTTTATATTTGTATACATTACGTAATTAACCGTGCGTATAAATGTTTTTATAAAGATAACATGTAGATATACATGTACAATAAAATAACGTTCTCTCGAATGATAGGAGCAAGATTGCCTATTAGTTGGATTTGATTAAAAGATCGTGATCTTCGCCGTAAAGATGGCGAGAAGTTTTTACGACAAAATACTGCCAATAAAATGCAGTCATTTTTCACTATTTAAGGTAAAGTAAGCTTTCACTCGTGTCCTAATGATGATTTAGGCTTGTATACCGAGTGTTCACACACAGAAACGGCGTTTAATTATCGACATATCACTGTCCGACTTAAGGTGACGCTGTTACGAATACCAACAAGAAGCGAGCATCCCCTTGTTATTGATTGTTTCCTTGTTTATTGTATATATTAGATTTAATTCGAAGTTCCGGTAGATCAGGTCAGAAGGGGTGGCTAAAACGTAGTGGTGTGCGTCGGCGAGGCTGCAATAACTGTCAAACGGTTCCTCGTTTTTAAATCCCTCTTGTAAAGTAAAATGAGACAAGCCCAGCGACTTCTCTCTCTCTCTCTTTCTTCCTCTCCCCCTCTCTTTCTCTCTCTCTCTCTCACGCTTTCTCTTTCTCTCTCTCTCTCTCTCTCTCTCTCTCTCTCTCTCTTTCTCTCTCTCTCTCTCGNTCTCTCTCTCTCTCTCTCTCTCTCTCTCTCTCTCTCTTTCTCTCTCTCTCTCTCGTTCTTTCTCTCCGTCTTTCTCTATTTCTCTCTTTCGTTTTCTGCTTCTCCGTCCTTCGTACTGTTGAGGTCGGTAAAGCCAATCCTGTGCTGAGGGTTGCTGCACAGCGTAGAATCATGGTGTACGAGGGTAAGCGAGCGGGGAGCAGGAGGGAGTCATCCACCCCGATTCTCTCCCGGCGTTCTCTATCTCTGATAACTCACGTCAATACAATGCTACAAACCTTCCAAGAGCTGGAGGTGCTCCTGAAGATTTACCGTTTGACAGTTTTATTGGCCAATGTCGATTGGATTTCGAAATTATGTCGTATCTCGCGATTTCCTAGACGATGCGGATTCTTGCGCCGGAAGTGATATTAAATCGAAATTTTGCGCTCAGATCTCAAAAAAAATTTTTAATAAGTATAAAAATAATCAAAGAAATAAGAAAAGAGAACAGAACCTGAGAAAGAGTGTTTTGCGCAATAAAAAAATTTACAAGATATAAACCGAGAATAAGTCGCGAAAGAAGTAAAAATAAAATTTTGGCGTCTCACGCAATGCACGCGAGACGTACACGCGTATGAATAATATGAACATGCGATACGTGAATATACATATAGATTGATCGGATAGTTTAATAATATATACATACATATGATGCGCGTGATGCACATAAATTGACGGACTGCTGAAGAAAAATCATGATATATGAGCTAATTTGACGCATCGCGAAGGCTACCAATCGCTACCGTCCATGTATGGTAGAATGACCGGCTGTAAATTATTGACACGTCGGCATAAAAACATCGCCTGACTCCCTTGACGGACGTGAACGTTTATCGTCATCGAAGCTTCATCGACGCTTGAATCTCCATTAGCCTCTCGTTCGATATGTATATACGTATATATACATATACGTATATAAACGTCGACTTTTTTGTGCCACATGTGCACTTCGACATTGTTCGTAATATTTTGGCCCGCAACTTTTTTTTTAATTTTTATATCACATTGCATCGATAAACCAGATGTAAGACGAGAGACAGGTGCGTTATATAATAATATATGTTAACTGATGGGGTCAAGGAAAATGTGTGACACACACATTGAAACGTATCATATAAATATTATATACAAAAAGTATAACTTCACTACATATAATCGCGCGTGCATATAGATTCTATAATTTTAGAGTTTATTATTTTCTCGATTTTAGAATCTTAAGATGTTTGACTGGTGACACATTAATAATAAATAAATCGTTTTCTCGAATTTATTGCTGCCAAAATTCGGGGAAAAAAAAACAAAAATTGATATTAGAGTTTGCACGTGTAATAGATTATTACAATTATTTTCGTAGACGCACGGGGCACAAATTCTGTCATATAATAGCGGTTTTTGCGCCTACATCGGTTGGACCACCGTGGAGATGAAGTCGTCCTTTCTCAATCACAACGTAGCATTTCTCGCGTGCGTGCGCGCGCGTGCACGCCTTCTGATCTCGGCAGCAGCGACTTGTTTAGTCTCTCTTCCGTGCAATTCTAACGCGCGCTTTAAGCAGAATTCAGACCGTCGTATAGAAAAAACTGCGTGACGACTTCCATCAAAAAAGCAAATGTGGAGAATCGTCTGAATTACAGGAATTGCAAACTCTGTACAAAATCACACACACACATATGGGGTGTACATATAAAATATTTAATTGATATATTACTTCAGGAGAAACAATATAAAATATTTCTGCTAAATATGTGTAGCAAATTGTACGGCAAACAGAGCTAAACAAAGCGTTTAACGGCATCTGTTCTTGCCATTTCGTTACATATATACTGATTAATACGTAACTTAACTATACTTACACTGTAACCGTAAAAGTTTTTATATCACATTGTAAAAGATGCAGCAGCGTAATAAAAATTTTAGAGCACCGTAGATTACCGTCTTTCAACAAAGAACGTTTTCAACAAAGGCAACCCGGTTGTTCGTGAGCGTTTGAGCAGGAAAACGATGTGATTTCCATTCTGCCGATATAAACGCACGTTCACAAACGAGAACGGCATCAACGACGACGCGGGCTTAAAGTACCACCCACGGAGCGGCGGTGGGACGGGTGAAGATTTCTCTTGATCATTTCGATCGCGCCGGGCCTACCTTTATGTGCATATTATGTATTTATTATGGCTGCCTACCAGGAATCGCGCGACAAAACCATAGAAGTCGTTAAACTCTTCCTTTTGCTCCTCTGCGGGACTCTTGGGGAGGGGGGGAGGGAGACAACGTTCCACATAACGTTCAAGAATCCCGGGGTCTCGAACAGGAGGCTCATTAATTGACACCGCGATACTTGCCCCGCCGGTCTTGGTGGTCCACTTTGCCTTTAACGATACGCGCCAATCCCCATCGATTTCGATCGCTGTCGTCGCTGATCGCGATCGATCGTCTAGCGAAAAAAAGAACCTGTCCCCATCTATCAACATGATGAAATAGCTATAATTTCGCGGCTCAATTAAACATTGTGATGAAACTCATGTTTCGTTCTTTATGTGACAAGTACTGTGTACAAAAAAATCTTTTTCGCATAATTAGTTTTGTTTAATTAATTCACACCGACAAAACAAAATTGAAAACAAAATTGTCTCGGTAGTTATACGAACGCGATAAGTGATGCTCAAAATCAATTGTTCTAACGCATTCTGAGGATTCAGTAGATTTTTTATCATTCCGCGTGCATCTATTTTGACGTTCTGTTCTCGCTTGAACATGCGACTCACGCACTCGCTGTATTTCAGACTTTGTGACCACATACAGTTGGCACATTTAGAGATGTTCGGAATCGAATTTTTGAATTTTTATTGTCACATACGGGTCTTTCCCCTCCATGAAATTTGACTCGACGTCACGTACGACCTGTAGCTCTCCCCGCAACGTGTTTTCACCTCTGAAACTATCGTTTTACGTACGGAACAATCTGTAAGCCACGAGCGGACGAAGTTGACAAATGCGTGACATCGTAGAACTGGGCCGGTTCATAACAACAATTTAAATTCCTTTCAATGTCGCGGCGACGCGTTCAGCTGAGGCCGCTCGCTAATTGATATTCTTTGCTCAAGTTTCTTCGATTTATCGGTCGCCTCTATAATAGCCATAAGTCTCTTGCACAAAATAGTAGAGCAGATGTCGCGCTTACTCGAATTGAAATTCTCCCCAGCTTTCCAGCTTTTAATTTAAAGTTTTTAACAGTTGTTTTAGAATATATTGAGTCGAAGTAGATGTTGTTTTATATGATAATATTTCGTGTCTTATGTTGTCCACGTACATACGTGCGTATGTATAAGACGCGAGACAAGATAACATTTTTCAAATAAAGGTAAAAAAAAATCTTTTGCAAATCTCTTCTCACCAGAATTGATATCATATACTGCGAATATTAAAGGCAATAAGTTTCTGTTTCTGGGTCCGAAAAAGTTCTTGTAATTTTAATCAAGATAACTATCATGTATTTTTTTCAGAATCGATCTCCGAAAATTGTATAATAGCTACTGTGATATGTATATAAAGTTGATGAACTAACACGAATGACGAGTAAAAGCGCGTAAGTATTCAAAGATTGATCGGGACTCGACCTGGTTCCCGAAAGAGGTGTACGTCAGGACACGGGATTTGTTATTCCGTGCGTCTCTGTAGCAATAATAAATTATGATTCTCTTTTGAAATAGCTGGACGGACACTCCTAACGGAACGCGAGTGTAAACGCAGCTCTATATTTACGATTATAATGTCCGTGTAGCATTATTTCGATCTGGGAAACACGAACATGACGGAATGCCGACGAGCTGTCGTCGCATAACAATACTTCACATGCTCGTATGTATGATAATATTTATATACGCTTCGAACGGGAATTGCTATTCGGATCAGATATGAATATGATTATACACCGTGCTGGTACGCACAACATAATGCGACTGGCAGAACACGTGAAATGATTCTCGCGACAAATTTTCAACGATGAGGATATTAAAAAAAAAAAAAATGATATTAGACGGTGGTTGGATTTAATTGGAATTCTTGTTTGGTAATGCCGAAAAGTCGGGAAGAAAATTTGAACTTTTTATTACGATTATTATATTTTTAGTTACGATGATAGCAAAGACTTTTATCTAAATATATGGAAGTGAATATTTTATATAATCCACTACGTGTATTTCTTCGAAAGAAAAGCCAAGCTCTTTCTTTCTTGTTGCTAACGTAAAATTGCGTTAAGTAGTGTACGCGCTAATTGTTATTTCAGAAGAAACGTACGGTGCATTAGAACATGATCACGTACGTGATACGTCACTTTAGTGCGTGATGTTCCGCATCGTGCGTGGGAACTGTCCAGGTCACGCGTCTGCGTACCGCGATCAGAATTATTAAACGACTTGAAGAAACATTAGTTTGCCATAGGTAACCATACGAGAGAGAGAGCGCAAAAAGCCTATGATTTCAAATGCAAATCACACGTTAATAAATTCTGCAAAACTCGGAAAAAGCATATATACGTTTAAATTGTTTTTATGTATGTGCAAAAAAAAAAACAAGTTAGATTCACAAAATACTGATCAAAAAACGTTAACGAAATAAATAATAAAATGTAATTTGCAGACCGTGGCGATGTAAAAAATTATGTCGGAAAGCCGCAAATATGTTTACGATTTTCTTCATGTTCCATAACTTCGTGATTAACTTATTATGTGGTCACGAAATAATGCCGGTATGCATGGAATCTCGTTGGGTTATGTATCCTCTTGCTTGAGTGTCTTGATAGGCAACAAGCTCATTTCTTCGTTGCCACATATCGTTGCTACTATCGTCCAAAAATACACGCAAATAATTATAAATAGCATTTTAAACAGCGTAGACGTAATTGTATTCTCGAATTTTATTTTATTTTTTTTTTTTTTATCTAGAAATACTTATTCGATCCAAAAATAGTTTCCTTTCGAAACGCGTCGATGGTGTTGTACAAAATTATGATGTCGCGCATCCGCCAATCGTTAATAGTAAGTTTATTCTTGAGTCCTGGGGGATCGTTTCCTGCATCACCGTCAGCTCGGACGAAGAGGGCGATGCGCGGGAGTTTTACACATAAATCTGGTCTACGTACGGGAACGACTCCTCATGGGAGTTAAACCAGGATAGGATGGGAAAGGACTCGTGGAACTCTTCTCTTTAAAAGACCGTTGAGAATGTGAGAACCGACTGTCGTCCTTTTTAGTTTGTGAGGCAGCTTTACTTTACTTCTTCCTCGCTCGATTCTCTGAATTGAAGTGATAGTCGATGAATTATCAGAATATCATATTCACCAAGAAAAGTTTGACAATCAGAAAATTAAAAACAATCGGAAACCACTCGCAGAAATTCTGTTAATTATTAATCTAATCACGAATTAATTTCCGTTACTTTCTAACGAGCGATTTTACATAAGTGAAAACAGAAGTACGTAATTTCTAGAAACTCTATAAAAGATGTTAAAAATCTCTTTGATGACAAATGTCAGAGATTTTTATAATCTATAATCTATATCATTTATGAAAATAAAAAAATTACAAACTAAATTTTTAACACAAACATTTGTAACGCAATACATTTGTAATACAATCGAGAAATTGTATTTTTAATTGTGAAAAAACATTTCTTTTATCTACTCGCATCTCTTTGATTATATATGGAGTGACAAGATTACATTTTAACTGGTAAGATTGCACACTGACAATTTAGACGAAAAGTTTGGTACTTGCCCAACCGCGGTTTTTTTTTTTTGTAGGAAAACGTAAAATCGTGGAAGAAGTCCTGAAACTCTCCGAGAGATGGCAGAGTATAGACATTCTTCTCAGCTTCGCGCAAGACCACGATGAGGAGCTATAAGATTCCTTCCAAGAGCGTGAGAACGACATAAGTTCACGATAGTTTCTAGAACTCTGTCATCGATACTCAGACGCAGTTTGAAGAAGATCAAAAGTGATTTTCTGAATAGAATCAAAGTTTCGCAAATTAAAAAACTGAGCCGTTTAAATCTAGAATAAAAAAAAAAAAAAAATACCATAACATTGTGTATAAGTATTTATTGCGAATTATTTCGCAATACACAATTAAGCTTGATGTGTAAATAATCAATGTCACCTAAATATTGTTTTAATCATTTCTCGTTTACTTACAAATGATTACTCAACCGTTTTATTTTGTCTTCTTTCTCTTACATTTATTTTACATTACATTTATTTTACATTACATTACTCTCTCTTTTTTTGTATTTTATTTTATTTGCTTAAGAAAATTTAGTTCTTTCATTTTTGTGATAAGTGAAACAAACAGGTCTTATAATCAGCTTTTATTCTGGGATTTCCGCGTTTACATTTATCGTGCAATAATATAAGCGTTTATGTTGTTCTTCCTTGATATTATCTTCCGGAAAAGAGCAGTCACGCGCACACGCACAGTTTTACACTGTGACGCGTTGATTTAGCAAACGAAACCGGATTTATGCAAACACGATAAATAGCATAAACGTAGCCAACAAGCGAGGTAAAATACGCACTTTACTTGTTTATCTATGTAAGAAGTTACTTGTGTCTTCACCTTTCTTTCTTTTTTTTTTTTTTTTTCATTCAGGTATGTACGTGCACTGACTCACGTATGTTTGTCGCGTCTTCTTATTCCTCTCGCGCGTTTGTACGCCAGACAAATTAACCGGATTAATTGAAGCGTTTAGAATGATAGGTCTACACGCTGCGAGGAATAAAAATGCTCAAATGTACACATTTGAAAAAAAAAAAAAAAGGTTTCGATAATCATAATAGTATAATTTCATTGAAATAATATAGTGATTTTGTCACCATCACAGTTTTAGATGTTCTTACATTTTTGTCACAGCCGATTCTCAACGATGCGATATAGGCATTTAATATGTAAGTTTTTGCCAAATATATCATTGCATACAATCTTTTGATCAATTATACATTAATAATGTATAAACGTAAAAACCACGTAAAAACAGATAATGCGTTTGTCATCCGCTACGTTCCTACGTCTTACAGTCATGACTTGTGACATAATTTTTGCACGAACAGTAATACACGCCTGCGATATAATATTCTCTTACTCAATATTATAATATAAAAATCACTATAAAATTATAAGCGTCTGTGTAACATTTATATGTTACCACGCGATTGCAATATCCTATACGAAAAACCTTTTTCATCTCGGTGTAATTTGCGAACGTAATTTTAAAGATTCTGTTATAAGCGTTTGTGTGTGTGATAGTCGCGCAGATGACGCGACTTAATAATTATAGCTCTGTTGCACGGCACAGCCAGCGACTATCCGACAATGCGAGTTGAATGGCGGACGGAGAGACAGCCTAACGATTATCGATAATCATACTGAAATACGCGGCTTGTAATAAAACGAGAAAACACGTCAAAATAACACACAGACACAGACACACACATACATAGTTTTCCCAGACTTGAAGGATACGAGAAGGAAAAAAAAAAAAGAAAAAAATGGTATGTTTCTTCTCTCCCCGCGAAGAGGCTGTTTGAATGGCCGGATAAAAATAATACAGATTCGCAAACGCTCCGCCAGGAGGAAATAGATGGAACGTAGAAAGGTATTTGGCGCGATCAAGCATGCATAAGACTTGGCAGAGTCACGAGATGAAATACGTGAGTGAGAAAGTAGAAATTCGATCGGTCCACTCTTCAGCTTCCTATTACTTTTTTAATGCGCCAATCGGCATGTAATGTGATTCTCTCATCAATGATGAATGTTTGTACGGCTGTTTTTAGATGTCACATAAGTAAAGACTCTGACGAACTCTTACGGTTGATAACATCGTTATCGAAATAAATCTGATGAATGGATAGGTAACAAAAATATCAGAAGTCGTTCAAGCTAGGGATGAGCATATGATATCGATATATCGACAATATGGATATAATTCTTTTGATATTTGATATTTTAATATCGATATTCTGTTATTGATAATATCAAAAAGATATCGATAATTTTATTTGATATTGTCAATATTAATAATTATTGAATATATATAATATATATATTCAATAATTTCCGATCAAACAATGCGATATTTAATATCAAATAAAATTATCGATATCTTTTTGATATTATCAATAACAGAATATCGATACTAAAATATCAAATATCAAAAGAATTATATCTATATTGTCGATATATCGATATCATATGCTCATCCCTAGTTCAAGCGTGATAAAACTTTAAAACGCGTGATTATATTTTAAGATTTTTAATTCATTATTTAAGTTTTGATATGGAAAGTGCTTGAAATAGTTTTGTTCATTTTGTCTAGATATAATGACCCTGTGAGATTCTTAGTTTATCGTCCGTCTAAAATGGCTTTTTTCATATCTACTTAAAGGGATTTATGAAAAGACATTCTAAATTTTATCTTTTACTTAAAATTTTTTCTTTAAGATTTATGTCTACTTGAAGGAGATACTCATAAATCAGAGGAAGATTATGTTTATCAAAAGAGATAAAATCCTAGAAAAGAAATTGAGAATCTCACAATTCGCACATGTAAACTGTTCAACTTCGTCTAGCAGTTCAGCAAATACCGCCCATATTTGGTTTGGCTTAAAAGCCGTGAAAAAAAAAAAAAAAAAGAAAAAAAACAGACGCGACTTTTCACGACACATATTGCGAGCTCCGATTGGCTAATTGGGAAACCCAATAGTTCTAAATTAATCGGTATCATTAATAGCACACGCAGAGACGGAACCGAAAAGAGAGAGAGAGAGAGAGAGAGAGGGAGCCAGTTAGAAAGAGTAAAGGGATCGAAGCTCGAGAGAAGAAACATTTAAAAAGTCGACCCGACATACCGACAGCCAGTCGCGCGCTGCTCTCACTCTCTTTCCCTCCGTCTGTCTCCATCTCCTTCCCTCCCCGTTTCTTCTCGTTCTCTCTTGTTTTCTTTCTCTCTTTCCTTGTCTGTCAGCTAAATTTATCCTAAACGATGGATGAACAATGGTTATATAAATAGAACAATATACATAGCAGAGCTGAGGAGAGAAAGACAGAGTGAAACTTGTTCAAAAGTCACAATCGGCGTCTCTCACTCCTTTCTACTTTATTTTCCGATGTTCCGAAAGCATCGTCTCTCACTTTCTCGTCTTTTGACGCCGCTTCTCGTCGTCGCGCGCGCGCGCACGTCGAAAAGGGGAAACCCTGAAACCGCCGCTTTGCTGTTTTCGGAAGAGAGACACGCGTTCCGATAGACATTGCGATTCTACGGTGAGCGATCAGTTGTTTTTTCTTTCGTTGAAACTTCACCTATTTTTGAACGTAAAGAACAATAAGTTAACACTTGTTTTTTTTTCATTGGTCGCGAATAATTAATTACACCTATCATTAAATTCACAGAAGATAGAGAAAATGAAAAGACAAGGAGAATGAAATCGCGCCGATTCAGACGGAAAAGTGGTAATTTTACACGAGAAAAAAACAAATAGTGGACATGAGGCAAAATTTTTCGAGAAAAAATATATTGAGATAAAAAATAACGAAAACATTAATAATATATTTACAAGCTGTAAATATATTATATTTGCACACTATAAATAATACATTACTTACTGTTAAATAAATAAATAATATATATTTAGCGTAATGTTTAAGAGACTTTAACGTAGCGCTCGTTTTCGTGTAAGTAAGTGTAATGAAGTACCTACAGAGCTAAAGCACCTATTAAATCCATTTTGGTGTTTGATGTTTTACGCTGCCCTTGAATACGGGTGGTTTGTTTTAGCTGAGATTTTACGCTCGCTTAGGATAAATGGCTCTGGCGGGAAAGGGGGCGAGAGGGCAAGGGTTTAGAATACCGAAATACTACGAAATTTTTTGAAGGATTTCACGTGGAAAATGAAAGGGAACACGTACTTGTGCGAGAAGATGAGTGTGAAAAGATGGATGAAATGTTTGGCTTTTTACTAGGGATTAATGTGTGCGTTTCTGATTTTACACGAAGGTGTTGTTGATCTGTAAATTAAAACAATAAATACGAAGAGAAATTTGAATTAAAATTAACAAATTTAATTGTGGAACAAACCGTAAGAGTTCCATGAAGCGAAACGAATGGCGATACCATTGGTCGAACTTTAGAAGAACTAAATCGGCTTCGAGAGATAATCAATATAAAAATTAAGTATATATAGATATAAATATATGAGATCAACTGTCAATCTTTTCCACCGAGGGACAGAATAAATAAGTCACCGCGCGAAAAAGAAAATCGTGAGATCAGTATCTAGTCTCATTTAACGTGATAGTCTGACGAAAACACGTACAGGAACTTCTTTTTGGCAACAAAGATACAGTCTGTCTCGATATGTTTGTATATATAAATATATAAATACATATATATGTATGTACATCGAGACACAGACGCGAACAGAGCGAGATGGTTCACCGATGATCGCATAAATCCGCGACATGATGACAGAGTCCGTAGAGCGCGAAAGCGAGCGAAAGAGAGAAGAAGAGAGAAAGAGAGGTAAAAGAAGTATAAATACATACCGGGCTGTGTGTTGTGATATTAATACAATCACGGATCATTCCCGAGTTAACTGGCAGCCGGGCGCAGACACTAGATTGTCTGAATCGGGGTGAACGACTTTATATAGCATAGCGCGAAGATATAGAGAGAGATAGAGAGAAAGAGCATTCGAACGTTTCTCTTATACGTCTCGCCTTGTTGTTCGGATTTGCTTGTTTGACCGCCGAATCAGAGAGATCTCTATGAATTTGCGTCCACGCGTGTGAATTCGCGGACAATGTGCGAGTATATATATATAAAGTGAATGTGCGCGCATTTCAAAGCGCAGGCTTGAGAATCGATGATATTTGCGCGATATGCAAAAAAACGATACCGCTTCCAACACATTTCCGACACGCACTTTCGCGTGAATCGCGGTATATTTCTAATTTTTTATCACAAAATATCGTGTAATACTAAACAAGAAATTACACGCGCAACAATTAATAGAAAATCGAGAAGTTTCGAATATTTCTGCATCGACACGGAAAAATTGATTGGGAGAAAAATTAACTTACGTAGTAACTAGTACACACGCAGTATTTGTTTTCCGCGTCTTTTTTTTCCAGCATCGACTGGATTTTAATAATTACACGGTGCAAATTTATATGCTGACAAAAACGGCGAATTAACAGAACAGATTGCAAAGAAGCTACGAGACGGGACGCGATGCCGTCGCTAATTTTTGACCGATCGAGGACTCGATCTAATAGCGTGAAATGTGTCTTTGTAAGACTATTAACGAAGGAAGCAAAGGACCAGTGTGCACGGCATTCTAGTACGCTTCGTGGAGCGGAAGTGATCTTCACTGTCTCTTTCCTTCCACTTCACCGTGTCCCTTTTCTCTTATGTACCGGTTCCTGCGGTGCAATCGTGACCCTCTCCTCCTTGTCCCACCAACGCTCCCTCCTCGGTAATCGGCAATCCGATCAACCGAAACCTCTCCAATCCACCGAGCCAGACCACAAGTATCTCGCTCGAGACCGCTCCTTCGACTACCAATCATGCATTTACTCAAACGGCCCTAATCCCTCGAGGACTCTTCTTCAAGATTGTCACGTTGCCACTGTTCGGTCAAGTCCGATCGCGCACATATTCGCTGATCATACGCGACCATTGCAGCATCCATTTGTTGAAAAGATTATACACTTACGAAACAAAATTTCGAAATTGAATGAGAAACTTTGAAACTAAAGAGCACAGACATCTTTAAATGCCACTTTGTATTAGAAATAATAAAGTTTTGATTTAAGTGCGCATAAATATGATAATGTTCTAAAATATGATAATGTTCTAAAAAAAAAACACAGGTTTGAGATTACAATCCTACGTATTTCCAATATTTTTCAGTTTGCTGTGCCGACAAATAACGGTAAAACAAAATAGTGTCAGTTTGGTAGTTCACATTATCAAGATTTATATATTTACTTGCTGAACGTGTGCAAAAAAAAGTGTTATGCGCACGAGAACAATAGAAGATACAATCCAACTGCCATTTGGTACATGACGCAGATCGTCGACGCGCAGTAGCGATGCGTATCGTTTCTGAATTAGCATCACAATAGTGATGGTGTGTGCCGGCAGGTATATATAACCGTCATTATTAAAATATTATGAACTTCTGACGCGTTGCAAGAGAGAGAGAAAGAGAGAGAGGGAGAGAGAGAGAGAGAGAGAGAGAGAGAAAGAAAGAATCAAGTCTGCTTACGTCACACTGAAGCGGTTTGGGTGACTAGCGGGCGGGCGAGTGGGACCGGAAGTGACAGCGTGGGTATCATGGAGCGAGGCGACAGGCTCCGTCGCACTTGTTCAATGCTGCACAATTCAATAATACTGTTACCTAATACATTTGTATATCTATGGCAGCACGTGCAACTTCACTACTCAATATTATATGACCCCGGTCACAGGATTCTTATTCATCACTCCAGCTGTATTGATTTTGATCGAGAGTGACACGTTTTTGCTTCAATTAGTGTTTTAAAAATTACCAAAAACTTTTCGTACGTGCTACGCCGACAATTAAATCAAAACCTTATTTAATACTCAGAAATAGAGTATATTTGAATTTTTTATTTTATTATCTTCTAGTTTTTGTATATCGAGAAAAACCAAAATGAGAATTTTATAATCAAGAAAAGAATTAAATAAAGTTTTTATTTTATTATCTTCCGACGATACACAATATATATATATTTACGTCCCAAAGAAAATCGAGAAAAGTATATAGTTAATACTTAAATCTTAAATTGCACACGTTCTCCCTATCAAGTTTTACTTTCTGGATAATATAACTGAACGAACGTTCACTGGATCATCAATGGCCGGCGGTGTGTGTCTAATCGGTTTTGGAACCGTCTTAACGGCCTGGCGCGGACACTGCAGAACCGGATTGCAATGAGAAAACAGAGTGGTGGAAGAAAGGGGAGGAAGAAGATGAAGAAGAAACACGATGTAGGGAGAATCAACGCTCGATGAGGAATCGATGATGACTATGCGCATATCCGTTGTTCGGCGTCCTTGAAAAGGACCATTCCCACCTTCCAGGTGTCGGTCACGGGTAATCCAACCTACTGGCTCGATGTAACGAGCGAATCGAAATCGCAAAAGAAACCCATATTCGTGTCAAACAGCCACCGAAGTACGGATCGTTTCTCATCTTCCAACAGTTTTGCCTCAGCCTCGTCAGCATTTATTGCTCATTGCGCAATGACGTAGTTTTAGCGCAAAAAGACAAAAAGAGACAATTGTAATAATAAAATTGCACCACCAGTTGTTATTACACTGAGGCAAAGTGTAACGAAAAACAAGCAAACAAACAGTTTGATATTGAAGACCATCAATTGCGTAATAAATGAAACACGTTCGAAACAATAATTTTTTAGAAATTATTATTATGTAACAAAACAATTATTATTATGTAACATAAAATCTTGTAGTAGCTCTAACGCTCTCAACCATGATAATATACAGCCGTCGTTCGCTTGTAGCTGCGTCTATATACAGTAAATAACAATTATATATATAAAACAATAACTAAAGAAACAATCACTCTTAAACAACAGTTTCTATCTAGCAATAGAGCAATAAAATCTGCAATTAGTCTGAATTTATGAGTGAACATTATGACTTGGTTGAATTGAGAATCACTGTAGATACAAGTAGCTCATATAAGTGTTTCTACTAAATTAAATCCTATCTCGATGATGGAGAGGAGTCCTGGTGGATATGTTAGTGTACAGCGATATTGAATGGACCAATCGGCAGGAACGACGGAGGACGCAGCAAGGTGTTGAAATTCCGGGAGCAAGAAATACAAGAATAACTGCGGAGAATGGTAAACGTACCGTGACTTATTGGAGGAGTGGAAAATGAGATTTGGACATTGAGAGTGTGAACGATGATCTCATTTCTGAGAATACAATACACGTCCATCCCGTCGGGTCTTTGAAGAAAGGTGGTCTCGTTTATCGCTCTCTTTCTCTTTCTCTCTTTCTTTCTCTCTCTCTCATATGAACGTAAAATCGTTACTTTCAGAAATTGTCTAACAATATGTACTTTGTTAGAAATAAATGTCTAATTACTTGCGTAACTGTGTTAAAAATCAGCTTGAGTGAGTTAACGAGATCAATATTATAACCGTAATTGAGATACAAAAGACAGGAGGTTCTTTTTCTTAAAAAAAAAAAAAAAAAAAAAAAACAAAGATACTGTACAATTTTATAACGTGAAACAAATGTGCAAAATATTAATGTTATAAAGAAACTTTTATCATATACAAATAGATATTTTTTTGAGATAAATATTGATATTTTAAAAGTGAGTAAAATCAAACTTTTAAATTACTATTATCAAAAGTTAAATATTATTTTTTTTCATGTTTTCTTATGCAATAAGTATTGTTTTTCTTAACTTATTTATTCAATACTTGTCTTATAAGTTATATATCGCAATGTAAATGTGCTGACTGCTTCTTTGCGCAACTTTGTAAGTAATATCATCAAGAGCAAACCTGTGCCCACGTTGCATAGGAAAGATGCAAAGCAAAGATAGACAACGTAGATATGAACGAAGTAAAGAGCCTAAACAAACATACTCGCTTTTATTGCAACACCTCTTTCTCTCCTAACGTCATTCTCCTCTTTCACATAATTTTATCTCGGCTACGTGCTAACAAATTGAACATTATATTTACGATAAAGATAAATTTTTAAACTTAGATTTATTTATTGCTACTATATTTCATTTATTGTTACTATATGCTTCTGTATTTACATACATTTATGTAATTTTTCCAAATTAGAATTCTATTCAAAAATGTATCATATGTTGAAAAACATTAATAAATAAAACGAAGTAAATTGTTTTTACGTTTAAAACCATAAGAATAATATCACACGTTAATTTCTTTCTTTTGATTTTATTTCGTATTCTTTGTGCGAACTTTCTCGTATATATTAAATCGACTTTCTCCTATCGTCGATTTCTCGAACAAATCAACGAGCGAGATTTTGAAAACAGACGTGCACGTAACAATTATTTCGAGGACTGATCATCCTGTTAAATCCTGATTCGTTGTTGCCCAGAAGCACCGGGAAGTAATCAGAGCGATAGGGCAGTTAAATAGCATCGTAACCACGACCGAATTGTTAACACGAGGAACACGCAACGTACATGTTGCTACGGGGCACAAAATCCGTTTGGTCGAATCTCCAAATCTGCATTACGCGCATTTTCGAGAGATCGGTGGTGTTAGGCAGCCCGGATGTGTGCAGATTACGAAGAGATTCTCGTCGATATTCTTCTTAGAAATTTATTGACGTTGCGATATTTATATTTAAAGAATATATATCTTTCTTGGAAATTATATATTATTTCTTTTTTTTTTTTTTTTTTTTTGTTAAATTAAAACTCCACACGAGTAATGGAAGAGTGCGCGCGATGCGTTGTGTGCTCACTTTGGACTTTGCCAGTGCAAAGATAATTAGTTTGATTATTGCTGTTTGGACGTCATGAAATGCAGAAAGCTATGTGCGCTTCTTGTTTGTGCTCGGCTAAATGTATTCCGCTGCATCTGTAACGTTTCAACACAGAGAAATAGAGACGCGCAGTGACGGGGTTAAAGGGGATGAGCGAGAGAGAGACGGAGAGAGAGAAAGAGAGAGAGAGAGTGAATACGCGCAATACGCAAGCACGCGCTTGCAAGCTTTGTAAACGATAGCGAGGTGCGCGAACGATCAATCGGTACGGCGAATTGTAATAGTCGATTCTGATTAGATCTCTCATTGTTGACGTTATTCGATACTGCAGACTTGCTGCCCGGATGCGTCTAATTATTCTCGTGCGTGGCGGCATTCCGGTTAACCAATTACTTTTGGCGTATAATTAAACTGGGTCCTCTCGTTTTGCAGCGCGCGCAAAGTACTTGCCAACAAATGGCGTTGTTAAGTATACTTTGCGTATTTCGGTATAAAACACCGTGGTAATAATCGATTTTTCAATCCGAAACAATTAATCGATTATTTTTGCGATTCTCTTTTCTCATTATACTTCACTGTAATCACTGCTCGTGCGTAAAAGTTATATTACATTTTAAGTATTTGGAGTCTTAGAAAGCCACGTTTATATGTGTATAGTTTTTCAATTTTCTCGTTTGCTCGCGCACACACGTACATGTGTATATCCCGAGCGTTACACTATATCGTACGTATCCTGCGAGCGCGCGCAGTTTTGGCAAGAAAGCTCCCCTCAGGAAATCGCTAATCATTTACAGTCTGGAAAAGTGGGTAACGTCAATCAAACGAGCGCGCTACGTTAGGGCGTTCCTCTGCTTTATTCGAGTGTCTGATAGTGCTTTATTGTAGCAAAAGACCCCGAGATGACTGACGGAAACGATTAGCGATCCGTTAGGACCACAATGATTGATCTTCGAGTACGAATATCTGTTTAGGGTAAATTACATTATTGGCTATTTTTGTGAGGATATTTCGATCTCTCGAAATATGTGGCATATATTGTTGCTACACCTATACACCGACTTTTAATGTTTCTCTCGAGAGAAATGTATTAATGAAAAGAGTTTTCATTTTTTTAAGAATTACGCTCGCTCTCTATTCCAAAGAATCGATAACGCAATATATATTTTGAAATAAGCAATTTGACGTCGCGACGCTCGTATTTAATGCAAATATTAATTTCACTTGTGCCAAATATAGATATAGTTTTTTTTTTCTATGTTTCGCTATATATAATGTATTTAAATATCTTATATTTTTAAAAAGAGAGACCGAGCATCTCACACACACGTTGTGTCTATGTGTGTCTAGACAAATAATAAACTAATATCTGTACTAACTTTATTAAAATTTATATCTTGAATAATATACATGTTTCTCGTTTATTTAAACATATCTCAAAATTATACGCAAGTGCATACGGTAAAAGAATAATTCTCTTGTGTGTCTCTCTC
The DNA here is from genome assembly GCF_002006095.1 of Pseudomyrmex gracilis. Taxonomy (NCBI): domain Eukaryota; kingdom Metazoa; phylum Arthropoda; class Insecta; order Hymenoptera; family Formicidae; genus Pseudomyrmex; species Pseudomyrmex gracilis. Next base: position 279,931 of record NW_018020630.1, read on the forward strand.
TCTTTTTTTTTTAAGATAACCAACCTGAAGAAGCTTTATTGCACAAATAATGTGACATTTCTGTAATTTATTAAAATAAATATGTTATATGCAAAATATGTGCAAACAAAGAGACAAAGAGGGAGGGAGAGAGAGAGAGAGGGAGAGAGAAGACGTTAAAATGGTGCACCGTGGTAATCGTTTACAATCATTTTAAGCACTGCGCGAGCCCTTTCGCCGACGTCGTGTCTTTTTCAGCTTTTATAGAAACGCAAAGGGCAGAGCCATGCAGCAGCCGAAGCGAGAAAGGTGTAAAGCAAGCGAAGGTAGACAGATCTCGGCACTTATCGGTCTGCGAGATAGCCATTAACGAAACTAAAAGCCTCCCCATATATCTCACTCCGGCAACCCTCTCTCTCCTCTCACCACCAAACGTTCCAACCCCTCGCCCACGTACACTCTCTCCTCCCTACACCCTCATTTCCCTTACCGCCTCCATCCTTGAGGTAGACACATCACCGTTCGTTGTTTGTCCGAAGCTTTTGTTTTACTTGCTGATATATATTAGCCCTCTTCCCGACCGCGCCACGGCGGAAAAAGAGAATGAAGGAGGCAGAACCGTCCCCTCTTTTTCACGTCTCCCTTTTCACTTCGAAGCGATACAGATCGCGTCGAACTTTTCTCATCATTCCTTGTGATTATGAATCCTACGCGGTTTTTTTTTTTTTTTTTTTTTTTTTTTTCGATATCTTACGTGTCATTCGATTTAGGTTTGCGCAGCGTGTGATAGTAATTAATCGGTGATTCGATTTTAGCAAAACGCGCGAAGACACGTCAAGTGTTGACATTTGACATTTGAATAAATGTGTCAAAAAATTGTTTCACAAATATATATATTGCGCACATTTATTAATATATTCCGCTCACGTACTCTCGGGTCCTCGACGTTCTCATACAATTTGTAAATATGTGGGAAACACAGAGTTCGAAACTGATTTCTATTCTTGGAAAAAACAGTGTAACGCTTCCCGTCGTCGAAGCGTTCGGCGGGGGAGAAGGGGGGGGTCTTCGATGAGCTTCACAGAAAAGAAAAAACAAATATCGAAAACCAATAAACGATAAGCTGCTAATTGGAAGTCGAGACGGCGTCGTCCCGGGCGGCGGATCCGATGTAGCCGCACCCGATGACCCATCGATTCGACGCTCGCCATAAAACTTATGTAATAATTTAACAATCCGTGAAGAATTGACGCCTTTTCCTTCCTCGAGTTAGCGATGTGTATAAGGTATAGACGACCGGATTATTTCTCGACACCTAACTCCTGACTACCTGTGATTGTTTATTCGACACACCTCTATTCTATTTATCTGTATATTGATTTTTAGCGCGCGTAGTTTTCACATCTCTCACCCCGTTTACGGTATATTGCGTTCGACACGTCTTCTCACGCGTCGAACGAAGAAATACACTTTCGAAAAAAATAAAACACTCAAACGAAGTGTTTTCGATACATAGTGAGAGAGAGAAAAAAAAAAAGTCGCTGTAGTACAATCAAGTTACTTGCCGCGCAAGTAATATGTGTGTGATGGAGCGCGATATCGCGCGGCGAGTGTTCTTGTTACCAACAACGGCGGGGTGGACACATTGCAAGAACGCAAACTCGTAAACACAGCGATACACGGAACGGAGAGCGGCGGGAGCGTGTGCGGCGTAACCCCGCTGATAACATCTCTAATCACACCGAGGCCGAACCAATCAGCGCTAATCCTGGCGTCGGTACTCATCCAGGAAGGTTCTATAGCTCGAAGCACTGGGATAACCACCCTCGCCAACCTACCTACCTACCTACCTACCTACCAACCATCCACCCCAGCCTGTAGGAATCTCTCGTGAGCGTTGCGTATACAACATCACGTACAATTCACTATCTATGTGTATATATACGCTATAGAGCTCGGTGCCTGCAGCTGTAGCATCATACAGTGCCAACGTTGCTGATACCGCCGATCGAAATTACATGTGTTCATTTGTATTGCTTGCTAACTGTTACACGAGAGATACGCGCGCGTTTCTCCCTTCCGTTTATGTTTCATCGAAAGCCTATATGCAAATCGCCTCGATTAATCAAAGAGATCGTCGATTACATTTTACCGCTGATGTTTCGGAAAAGACCGTAAGATACGCACAAGGCGCTTGTCACGCGCACATAAAAGAATTACCGCGTATATATTACAGATAGAAGAAAATTAATTCCTCAAAGAAATGTTTGGATATTTTTATGCATTTTTTTTTATGTACTTTTCTATAAATTTATCAAAAAAAAAAAAAAATTGCACCAAATCGCAATGTTAATTTTCGTGGGATCTTTGGACGTCTTGATTTTTTTTATTGTCAAAATATATTGTGTATTTCATATTATCAGGATATTTTACATACTCACGTTTTTTTATAAACGTCTCTGCGGTTATCTATGGAATTTATCAAATGTGTAAAATGCAATCTCACTTGTTACATAAAACAACCATCAAGTTGTTGCGTTTTCGATGGCACTGGAATAGAGCGTGAAACCTTTTATCGATAAGAATCATACTTTCACCCTCGGTCATATCGTCAATTTCAATAATACGCTTGACTGTGTCGACAAGACGCGTACCATTTTAATCACGCGCTTTGAAAACGATTCTCAAGTACCTTTTCACAGACATAGATCAAATTTCACGGAGGCACATGCCTCACAAGCCATTCATCACATTAAACCGATGATGTCTACATCACTCTGACATATGTGCGTACAAAAGATACATCTAATCAAATCTACTTTGAATATACAGTTTGATTGATCGATCGACGCATCTCTTTTTTACACAGTTAATCTTCACATTTTAATTTCACAACAAATTGAATAATAATAATAACATGTAAAATAGCCTTGCAAGATTGTTTTACTTTCCTCTAGAGATTTGACATCTTTATTCGCGCAAGATCTGCGATAACAATTTCTCGTATCGAATAAAAACGATCTGTAACGTTTTGAAGTAACTGAAGAAACGTATCGTTTGTATATCAATTCTCTTTGTTACGCATCACAATTACAATTTAGGTCCGAATTGATTTGTCAGAGGAACGGACAAGACTGAGGAGTGACGCCTGGGCAAGAGAGCGTGCCGAAAGGTCGTCGTCTACGGTTAAATCTCCTCTACGAGGAGATTTAAAGGAGTTAGGAGTTCTCCAAAGGGAGTTCGCAATCCGCGACTCAGAGAGAACTTCAAAATCGAGCAGTTTCCTCTACGGGAGTTCGAACCCTCAGATCCCTTCTCCGCGCTCTACGCTCCTGCTGCGGATTTTACTAGTTCCGAAGCGTGTGCCCGAACATGTGGACTCATCATCATCAACGCGCTACCATATTCCGAATGTACTGACCATACGCGGACCCCACACAGCCGCGTCTTTCCTTTTTGCTCTCATTAAGCTCTCGTTTCTCGGTAGCTTCGCCGCCAATCATTTCGTGTTCAAACCCGGGCGCTGTGTCTACTGACCGAGTACAGGCCTAATTGCGATGTCCGGAGGGTTCGATTCATCTTTGATGGAGCGAAGGCAACTTACCCCTTTCCTTGTACCGCTATTGTGTTGCGATAAATACTTAGAACTATTTAAGGATTCTAGACTGTGAGTCATCGCGTTTAATACCGTTCGAAAAAACATAAAATTATTCCAAATTTAGATTGTGTGTAACGTAATCCGATCGAATTTTTATTAACAACGCCTATTATTTTGCACAATATTTTTGCCACGTAACTCCAACACATTTGGCTGGGTTTTCGTAAAACGAAAATGTTTTTTTTTGTTTTTTGTCTACTCGAACTGTTACAGAACGATCTTTCGCAAATACTTTGTTTCACTTGTTGCATTTTTCACGTTTCGCAAATTGGTAAATTTATCTTAAATTAACAACAACATCTCGTCTTGTCACAAGAAATCGAAACGAAGGCAGAACATAGAGATCGTTTCTTCCCTAAACACAATATCACCGTCGTTTGGGCAGCGAGAGGCCATCTGGCGATTCTCTAACACCCACGAGCGGTTCATCGAAACCCTCGTGGGGCCTAATGATGTATAACGTAGCATTCGTTCGCGCTGACCATAGTTACATTTATTTCGTTATATTCGTAAGTTGGGAGGGTCAAGCGTATATGTAGCGATATCGTTGACCTCGCGTCCAGCAGATCTCATTCGAACCCAGGAAATCGCCGACCCTCGTTCTTGATAATGCAATTATCGTTAGCGTTGAGTTTTAGAACGTTACATATGTGCGCTTAATGATATTTTATTGCACTCGTCGTACTTCCCCGATTAAAAGGTTTTTCCGAAGAAACAATTGCAATGCGATAGTAATCCATATAATGTTACGTGTGCGCGAATATAGAATACAAAATATCTCTTATATTATAATAAAATTTTATTATAATATAAAAATATTATTTTCTATTTTTAATAAAATATCTTTTATATTCTAGTGTAATTCACGACAAGTTCCACACAATCAGTATATATAGTATCAAAATCACGAATGATATCCAAGACTCTTATATTTTATTAATTGGTGTCATATGAGACAAATAATAAATTTAGCGCATGCAGACGTAAACGTTCTAGAAGCAAAATAAATACGTTCGATTTTTTAAATTCAGAATCGATTTCTATGGTACGCTTTTCGAAATAGCCGCGTACAAATCGCATCAATTTATCGTTTCCGCGTTTATATCTTCCACAAAGAAAAATATTGCACGCGCTTAAAATCAGACAAGTAGTTATAAAACATGCGTAACTGAGAGTAATAGAATCACGCTTGGTATATGTTCATATGATAAAACTTTTTTTTGTTTCTTTTCTTTTTCTGTCTCACGGTTGGATGATTTTTATCTCTTTTTTTTTTTTTTTTTAAAACTACGCTTGTCTCAGCGATTTTCAAGTTTCAACGACTTAAGTCACGTGGAATTGATGACATTAAAAACAAGGATAATAGTACTCTCAGATTGGATTCACGGGACTCGGTAATCACGGAGTCGCGACAGAGACTTCGTGGAATAAAACGGCGAGATGAGAGACGAGCTTCAAACGCGCGCGCGCGCGACCACGTGTTTTTAATAATTGATAATCTCACACACGACGTTTGTGAGAATTTGATGAATGTCCTGGAACTGCAGCATAATCGCACCATTCTCTTTCGTCAGCTCCGCGGCAAACATATATATATTATACGTCACATTGACGTATACAATATCTCAACAATTAGTATATTAATGTAATAACGCATTGTGCATATATATTAACGGGGGAAAAAAAATACGCATTATTTTCAGATAAAATTTGTGTTTAATTACAAAGATATATATTTGTAGAAATTCTATGCGCAAAGACAATTCTTATCCAAATTGCAAATCTAACGCGCAATAAAGTTTTTTTCTTAAACATTATTAAAATATTATTTTCGAATCTCGTTGCTCTTCAATAGGAGAAATATAAAAGTTTTCGAGTGCCACACAATTGGTATCAGTATAAGTGGGTTCTTTTTAATAGACCCGATGCATGAAGAAAGTTAAAACTGACTCCGTCAGGAAAATGGCGTTAATCTGTTTTTCGAGCTTTTCGTCGTAAAATGAGATTTATGTCGGCGAAGTAAGGGAAATGCTCAGGCCCGGTATGGGCAGACACACACACACACACACATACATTATATACCAAAACGCGCGGATGTGTGAGAACACGTCTGGATGCGCCTAACCACACACGCACATTGACGACATGTAGGATATGTATGGTTTATGTGTGCTCATGCGAGTTGAGAGAAAGAGATAGATTTAGGGTGGACGCGGAACTTTTCTCCGCCAACCATTAGCCTTGTGCGCTCGCGCAAACCTCCATAACACGATTCATACATTTTCCTGAAGAATGAAAAACAGGCTTGAAACACTATAAATCCCACTCCCGAAACAATGACAGTAGCTGCAGCTGTCCGTTAAGTTATACGAATTCCTTTTTTTTTTTTACCGGATATCTTCCGGATAAACTTTAATTTTCTACACAATTAAATATCACACATGTAGATAGATCCGCAAGAGATAAAACCAGTGTGAAATACGTTTTCTTGCGAATTCGGCGACGTTTAAGTTCAGCTTCAAATATGCGAGTTAACACGCGCCGCGATGTTAATTCGCATATTCGGATACATGCGCACGCGAAACAGTACGGGGGGAAATTAATTCCATTCGTTTATCTGTACGTGCCGCATCTCGAAACATCCGAATCGAGCGTGCGCCATGCAACAGCCATTTGTAGGGATAGATTGTGTGTATTATAGTAGCAAGAGAGCAGTGGTAACTTGCACAACACGGCGAGTAGCTCAACGAGGCGCGCAACGAAGATTTCAGGCCACTTTGCGTTCTTTTGCGCATAGCTTTCGTCCCTTTCTGGCGGTGGCACATAGGAGGAGACTTCGGGCGTTGCAAAGCAACGGAGAAAGCACGAGTGTGAGAAATCGATGAATGCGATCGAGAGGTAGCCGCGAGAGGTAAAACAAAATCGCAGACAATTCCTTAGCTGCTCATGTTGCGCTCTTCTCTCTCCGCTCCTCGCCATTTCTTCCTTTCGCGCGTTCTTTCTCTCTTTCTTCCTTCCGCTCCGTCTGTATCTTCGTCTCTTCCTCTTCCTCCCTCCCACCTCTCTCTCCCTCTTTCTCTCTCTCTCTCTCTCTCCTCTCCTCTCTTCTCCGGCTCCATCGAGTAATGGAGGTGGATAAGCTATAGGAAGAAACGACAGAGGTTCTCTCTCTCGACTTCTCTCTCTCTCTCTCTCTCTGTCCCTTTCCTTCCCGCGCTTATACGTACACATACTTGTAGGTTTGGTACATACATAGATATATATTCCTATCCTTGCGTATCGCGGATCCCTCGATCTCCGCGCCTTCCCACTCGCGCGCGTTCTCTCCCTCGCAGACCTCCCGCCGCCTCCCTCTAGCGTCTCTTTACGGATCCTACCTTCGTTGGCTCCTAATTAAACATCCAGCTCGCTCGAATCCCAGGTCGACTGGGCCGTCGATGTTCCGATATTAGTGCTCCGCTCCGCGCCGTCGTTCACCCCCTCCCTCCTTCTTCCGTAGTCATGCACCTATACCCGCGCTTACTTTTATCTCGCACCTTTCTCCATACTGCCATTCTCGACCCTCGTTCCTAACCCTCGCCCTTTCGTCCTTGCGAAATTCCTATTCGTCGCATAAGCCACGCTATTCGATTTATAAGCAGATTTCGAAGAAAACAAGGCGCAGGAACAAAAGTTGAAAAAATCGATGGAGTTTGAGAAAATCTTGATGACTTTTGACATTTTTTTTTGAAAACAATCATTATCCTTGCAGTTTTAGAAATTGTTTTTTTTTTTTTTTCATTTTCCGAGATTTCTCCAACGAGATCTCGAATTTCTTTCGTGAAGTCAAATATGGTTTTACTCTCACTCACTTTCGTTCTTTCTCTCTTTTAGTTTACTCGGTACACCTTTAAGATTTTTTTTTTTTGCTGTTTTTTTTCTGCTAATTGCGCACCACGCAGATAGTTGACGCGTCATTATCAGTGCGAAGCAAAAATATAATGCACGACAATGTAACAAAAATACTTGAAATTTCGCAGAATTCACAAATACGAATACGCGATAGTGTTGCAAGGTATAGTTTTGGTGTTCGGAATTGTCCAGAGTCCGAATCCATGTTGTCTGGAGTTACCAGCAACCGACAGCGATGGCGGTAACGGCGGCGGCGGCGGCGGCGACGGCGGCGGCGGCGNCACCGCAACAAATATTGCTGCAGCAACATCAGCAGCAACATCAACAGCAGTATCTCGCTGCGTCTCAAGCGCAGCAGCAGCAACAGCAGCAGCAGCAGCAGCAGCAGCAGCAGCAGCAGCACGCCGAGCATCTCAGACACGATCTTGTATTCCAAGCTGGCCGTGCTGCTGGCAGCGCCTACGAGCGAGAGAATAGTCATTAACTAAATAACGGCCTGATCCCTAGCATCCACGTTCTCTCTGTCTTCTTCCCTGTCCCCGGCTTCGGTCTTATTTTCATGTCTGTTCCACGCCATCCCCCTGATCGCGAAGGAGAAAGGACCGAAAGCCGAAAGGAAAGGAGAAACACGATCCACCTAGTCAGCCAACCAGACGGGAAACCACCCACCACTACCGACGGTCGCTTGCTCGCAAACAGCGGCTGGATGTTATCACCCGTCGAACGTTTTACAGCCAATATGGCGCTTTTGTAGTTCTCGAATGACTTTTTTATTGAGTTAAATCGACATATCGGACATTCTGCGTTCTATAGGCTATAGCGGCGAAGTGACCATTTCGTGATCATAGTATGTTAATCATTCTTGCCGTTTCTTTATCACGCTCCGAGTTTTTACTCGATGATCTCGCCGCGATATCAGTATCAGGCAGTCAAATGCGAATCGAAACACGGTATCAAATATAATATTATAACAATAATAGTAACTATTGATAATAATAAGTGGTAGAAAATAATTTTTATTGCATAAAACACTTCGACAGCCTTTATGTGACGCGTGAGAGTCACGTGTGAGCGAAGGTTTTTTCCTTGCCCTCCAGTGAATACCGACCGTCGAACAGACCGAGTTAGCCAATCGTCTTTTCTTCAATTTCCATCAATGTTTAATTATTAGACGCAAAAAATCCATGGAAAACTCATGTGTGTAAATTATCATTTTTTTATCTATACTTTTTTATACTCTCTTTTCTTTCTTCTCTCACTTTGTGTTAAAAAACATCCTGATACAAACACATTTCTTGTTCGTACTAGCCAGCCAGGTGTTTGCCTTAATGTTTCTCATAGGAAAATGACAGTGCATAGTAAACACGCGTGCAACATTACATATGGCAATAGCTCGCTGAGTACTGTTCAGCATTATACCTTTACGTGTCGTATGTCTACGAGCGCTAAGCTCTCCGGAGTAACGTGAGAAGTAGCGTTGGACGTTGTCAGGTGAGGACACAAGGTGGAGAAGCAAAGAAAAGGTACTAGAAGATATGGTCCCGGGAAGAAAATACTCTCCGCGCTATGGTGGAGTTGCGCACGTTGACAATAAACACGCGCCAGTCATGTTTTTCTTCCATTTGCCTCCTCATAAATCCGACATAAAAGCCGGTAGATAAACAAAGTCAAAGTCTAGGCGCGGTTATCCGGTCCCGGCTGGGAGGAGAAGGAGCTTCATCGTGAAAAGTGCCACTTCAGATCGATGACAGAAAAAAATCATTGTAATTGAAATAATCTTCATTTACTTTCTGCAACCCCAAGAGAGAGAGAGAGAGTTTCGGTTGTTCTCTGATATTACGTTGTGTATATTCGATTTGAAAGTTCGTTTCATTACTGCATCTTAAACTCACGCATGAAACAACGTTATGAGAGGAACGCAAAACAAGCGAAGCTTTTACGATCAGCTTGTGTGCTCCGTGAGACTGTTTTTCGTCTCATCCCACGTTTATAAAAATTATGTCGCAAAAGTGCCGTTTCCCCTCTCGTGTCGAGACGACGGAGTCTGCCTTTAAAAACGCGGAGCTATGAAGCAAAAAACAGCGCGCTATTGAAAACGGGAGATAAATCAGACAATTTCACGGCAGATAATCCAGCATGGATTCGTCCAATTCGAATACACGTAATCCGTGCACGAACGAGTACAGACACAAAGTATTAAGTCGAGTCATTTGGGTGATGCAGGCAGATCGACCGTTCCTCACAACACACAGTCCGGGCTTGAAAAGGGCAAGAGCGAGAAAGAGAAGACAAGCGAGAAAGAGAGAAAGAGAGAGAAAGAGAGAAGGAACCGACCGTGAGGGGAAAAGTGTAAGCGAGAGGGTGAAGGCCGCGTGGGGTCGACAAGAGTCAAGGGAATCGCCGGGTATTCCCGCAGTACGGATTCACGGAGCGTTATGATTTGTGCTCGCTTAGACTTCCGTCAATAATTTTACGGCAAATTTAACTCTAAACTTTCCACCGGCATGTTTCACCCCTCCCACCTGCTGCCCCACGTAATTCTCGGATGGTTCTCGGCGCCCGCGCTGCGCAAAAACTTTCGGTTCATCTGCCTCGCCGCCGCGCGTCACGCTTCCCCGCGTATTCGTCCGCTCGGATAACCGAGGCGCGATTGCTTCTAAGAATCTTGACGATTGATCCGATGTGAGTTTCACGATTAATTACTCCTCGCTCTTGTTGTTATCTAAAAGTGATGACACTCTCTTTGCATAATTAAAATAAAGTCGTGCGAAATAAAATGCTCTGTCGCACTCAATGTTGAATCGATCGAGAAGAATTTGATTTTTGTTGAAAAAAATTTTATCAAGTTCGCGACAGTTGTTGCTACTTTTATTCTTGTACCAGAGAGACAACAAGATTTTTAACCGATCAAATCATGCTTTTAAAACGAAAGGTGAAATGTGTGTGTGTGTGTGTACACGAAAGTATACGGAGAGACTATGTAGATTTAAATAAGAGAAGAAGAAGAAATAAAGACGGAATAAATGCGATATAGCGAGAGAAGAAGAAATGGATCAACGAGATAGGGGAAACGGCCGCTCATTGCACCGGCTGTGCGGCTCGCACCGATCGTGATTCGCTGCTATAGATAGACGTATGCGATGTCGGTATGCGTCACGTACGAGAGCGATGAAGAACGGCAATACGACGATCCGGCGCGGTCGCCTTTGGCATCGCGACGTCGATAGTGATAGCCAAGTAATTTCCATCAAGTGCGTCGAACCTGAATTGCCGCGACTTAACGAACGATGCCGCCGATCATAAGAAGAGAAAATTAACGACGGAGGAAACCAAAAAAAAAAGAAAAAAAGAAAAAAGAACGACGAAAGCCGAGGAGGAGAAAAGTAACAAGCCTAAGCGAAATCGGGAACGAGTTGCTGATGAATGCGAGAGAGCGACACGACGAAGGGACGGCAGAACGGAGAGAGGGAGCAGTGACACTTAACTCTGTCTGAATCCGGCCACGTGCATTGTTCGCCGCTAATTTTAGTGCTCGCTGTCGCTTTGTGCAATGCTTCTATAGGTAGATCGAGGAGATTCGAATGTTCTCTATATTTCCCTCTCTGTTCTTCCTTATCTTCGCGCTTCTTTCTGCTTTTTTTTTTTTTTTTCATTCTGTTTTTTCACCGAGACCGAATGAGAAAAAAGATCTTTCGACCGAGACCGAAAGAATCTCGCATAAAAGTCTCATTGAAGAAGATTTACACATACACGGTAAACTGCTCTCGATTACAACGATATGCGAAGTGGCTCATAGTTGCTTTTTTTTTTACTTCAAATATATAGATATACAATATGTATATATTCATAATGTTTATACACACACGTAAAGCGGAGTGTGAAGCGGATATGTACGTGTGTGAATATCGCGCGAGAAGAGATTGTGATGTGTTTATACGGTTTGTGCACACTTCACGTTCAACGATGAACTTCTGGAATGCTCGCTCACAAATGAAAAATGATGTGAGGCAAGTGTCCGGTATAGCACGTGTGTGCGAACGTTCACCGACGTTCAAAATATTATTCTACGTTATTGATTTCAACGTGATTAAACGGCTTTCTGCGGCACGGGCTTAATGCAGTTGCTTGTTTATATTTGTCACTGAAGACCAGGTGTCGTCTTCATCGTCCATTTATCGCTAAACGCGCCTGTCATCTCGTCTGTTGACGTTGGATGTGATTTTCATGTTAAGTAAATAAAACTCGCGGATTCAAACACGTACGTATTTAGCTCTAACGGAGTGATTAAAGAGAGGTTATTTTTATATTATATCGCTTTATATGTGTTTACTGTTTTGTTTTTTTTTTTTTTCTTAGTGTTTTCTCAATTCCGAGAGTTCGAAATTTTTTATTAAGTTCGTAGATTACTCCGTAATGCGGCTTCTGTGATGAGAACTAACTCTAACCGCTGTATGTACTTGCATAAAATTTGCGCGTCGCGTTTGAAATATGTTGGATAAGGTCCAATATATCTCACGCATCTGAGACATTAAGTACAAAGAGAATCCGTTAGAATTACATCAAACGGTCAAGGAAGATAGAGAAGAATTACCCTTATATCCATCGATCTTTCCCCTCTGGCCTCTTTACACTTCTGTTGCACATTGTTTTTCATCGACTCGATAGGCAATCACATAAATAAGTCAATGGCGAATGGGGCACCGGTGGAGGCGACCGGGCAATTTCGCATTCACGGTCTGCAGGGAAAACGGAGAAACACAGCGGCCGATCGCGATGGTCCCATCAAACCATATTCAAACTCTCCCCGAACGAAAATCTCCGCAGTCCGAGAATTTGAGCGATAAAATTTTCTCTCTCTCTCTCTCTCTCTCTCACTCTCTCTTTCTCTTCTTTCTTCCTCTCTCTAGTTTCTCTCGCCTTCTTCTCTTGCGAACGGGTGAGTGTGTCCGAGCTAACGAAATAACCAACAACGTGAATTATCGACCTTCGTTACATATTCCTTTTTATGTGTCCTTTGCCATAAATGGGAAAAAGGTGATAGTGGTGGACGAGGGGTTACCTAAGCAAGGGGAAGAGGAACGTCCGCCGCGACGTTTTTGCATGGGCCTGGAAGCTCCCCCGAGGGTCATCACTCGCACTTCGGGGACAGTCAGTGTCCAGTTGTCCCGGCAGCCCCGTGTCCACCCCATCGCCTCCGCCATTCGATCCGTTCGAGTCAGCCTGACAACTGATATTGCGTGATCTATGGCCTCGAGCATTGCACGCTTGGGACAAAACTGACCTGTTCTCGTACTTTCTCCCTCTTATACGTTAGCTTTACTTCTCTCCTCTCTCTCTCTCGTTCTCTTTCTCTCTCTCTCTCTCTTTCTGTCTCTCTCTCTCTCTTTTTCGAGTTATTCCTTCTTTTTCTCACTGCGAGCGCTCGAACACGTTCCCTCCTCGTTGTTCTCACCCCTCTGTCCTTTCTTCCAAGTTTCTACCCTTCGCGCCGAAGGGTCGCGAGCGTATATGCACGAGCTTGGACGTGTGTGGGCGCGCTCTTCGTATATTTGAGGTGTGCAGCGACAAAAAAAAAAGCAAGTAACAAAGTAATAGATGTCTTTCGACCCTTTGCGAGACCACACAGTGTCCACTTCGTCAATAAAAAATCACGGTATAATAGAAAAGGAACTCGCGCGCAAACACCCTCGTCGTTGTAGGCCCCATGAGATACGTATCGGCGTACTCCCTGAAATCTGCGTGCGCCTATGAAATATTTATATACGAATATACACTGGATGCAGCGAGAAAGAGATCTGCGTAGAGAGGCTGGTAGTTTGATTTAGAGAAATTGAATTTCTTCCGAAAATTAGGATCTGGAAATCAACGTGTTTCCGTGATCACAGGAAAAAATTTTATCTTATCGAGGCAGATGTGTGTTTTTCGAAGTGCAGGCCATTCCCGCCTACTTTGATGCGCACACTTTTATTGACATTTGCACACGTTCGGATATTTTGTGCCAATCGACTTCGAGAAACAATAATAACTGACACGATTAATGAAATGTACGCATACACAAAAAACCATGTGAATAGAAGTCTAAACTGATTTTTATTTAAAAAAATCAGTTAATTATTTAAACATCAGTTAAACTGATGTTTATTTAAATTTTACATTTCGAAATCTGACATTTATCTCGTAAAACAACTTAATAAATTATAAAGATGCTATCTATAGATATACCTGGAAGATGTTATATAACTTTATAAGTAAAAATCTTTTTACTAATGCAGTACGCGCGGAGAGAGAAAGTTATGAAAAGATAGGAAAAAAAAAAGAGATTCCGAGAAAGAGAGAGACTCAATTTCGTTTGAGAGTCGAAATGTGATAGTCAAGTTTGGCTTACAGTCGAAGAAGCAAGAAGATATGTGAGCGGGCAATGTACCGTAGGGAGCCACACATTACGATATATCTTATTATATTACATACGATAGCAATGAAAATAAAAAAAAAAAAAAAAAAAAGTAAGCGCTTATAAAAATTCACGGTTACGGAAGAAATCGACAAAAAAAATATATAAAAATAATATAAAATTTGGATTTAGAAACGCACAAGACAGATATTTTACGATAATAAAAATTTAATTTATATACTTTCATTTTTTTCTAAAAATATTTGTGAGAAACGAAAGTTTTCATATCTCCGAATAATAGGAAGTTGACAATATTTACGGAATTTATTCGATCTTTTATAGGCGCGTACAACGTGTCTCTTCTAACTCATAAATAAATTAATGAACGATGATCATTAGATAGACGTTGCGGGGACCAGTTCCACGCCAGACCCACTAGGACGTTGAATTTTTCATGCGCGATAAGATCACGAAGATGTACTCTCATAAAATGTCCACACGAATTTAGGGTAGTGATAGAAAATAACGTAACGCATATGCTTTGCGTCAACGAAGTGTGTCGTCCGTTTTGTAGGTGGTATACGCTCGCTGTAGCAAACACGTATCTCGATATTAAACACGATTTTCGATTTGGTTAATATTTTTTTCTCACACTACGCAAATTAACAATATTTAAAATAAAAAACATTACCGTTTTACGTTCTACCTTCTTACATTCATTTAGATTGTTGATTTTTTTTTTTTTTATACACTTCGCAGAGTGCACACACGTATAATAAGATTAGATTCGCTAAAAAAAATAAAACGATAATCTCTGTTTTTAATATAAATGTTTTTCTTAGATTTTCTATGTTATGTTAAGCACGCTTTATCTCAATGTGTATTGTCAGAAAAGTGGACGGTAATATATTAGAAGCTCTTTATCCCGCGGCAGATTTATGTTCGATTAGTTCGAAAGCAATATTGTTTCGTGGTGTGGAACAACGGCGCACGATTTCTGCGGCGCAAGGGGGGATCGAGGCGATAGCGGATGAGAGGGGGGTGGCTCGGTTAATTGAAGTATTTCTTATCTAAAAACTGGTGATCCCATACACAGCCGCGAGCTTGGAAGACCTTTGATCCGTTAAGGTCTGCCCGGGCGTGATTGCAGAGCTCTTGTCTTCTCTTATAATTGATATTGGCTCAGCGGCAGTGGTGTAGTGGCGGTTGGCCCGTCCAAGAGCCATCCCGGACTATAGGATTCAGAAGTAAGGAATCGAGGGTGAGAGGGGAGGGGAGAGTGGGGTGATTTCGATGGTCATGGAAAGGCGTACTTGGCGGAAGGGACGACGGGACCAGCCACCAGCAGCTCTAATCCCCGATGGCCCCGTCTTCGAGAATAGTTGGTAATCCTACGGGATAGTTGGAGATCACCGAGTTACACTGGACACACTTGAGCGCCGGGGGAGAGTCCGCCAGACCCTTTATTGGCAGATGCCGCTAAGGTGGATATCTAAAGAGAATTCGAACTTGAGGAACTTGATAGTTACACATTGGAGAAGAGTCGAACGCGAATTTCGAGCAAAGATGGATAAGAGCCCGGAGTGCAAGGCGAGGAGGATACCCAGTTCGACGAAGGTAGAAACCGCTTAATGTTCCAAGTTCAAGCCGAATCTGGCCGAAGACTTACAATCGTGCACTTAATGTAGAGAGACTAAGGGATTAAGGGGAATGACAGCATTACGAAAACCCGACGCTGCTTAATTATCGTGAAACAACGCAGTTACATCGAGTTATAATAGTATTTCGACCGAAAATTTGATTGAGACACAGTCAGTTTTCTTTGACTAACTGACGTACGTGATAATTAGATTATGAAACAGGTAAATTGTAATTGAGCGGCTATATCGTGTATTGATGTTTATCTCACTAGATACACATACGAGCTTCGTTTTTCTTCGTTACACACCGAGCTACAATTTAAATATACAAGCTATTTAAAAGTTACGAGGTAAATAAATTGGCGCTCTCTATACGTACAGTAGAACGCACTAAGTATTACAGTTTTAGAATAGTACAACAGAGTTTTTACGGTACTTGTGTTCTTTATGCCAGGAAAAGGGAAGTACTAAGTGCGTTGTGCCGTGTCAGATATTGGATACGGGCGACAAGAAAATTCTCTTTCTTCATTTTACGTCAACATATCCGGTGAGCACAACTTGAAAACATTTAGGTGATCTATCGCAAGTTGTGATTCGTCTATCTTCGAGACACGGCACAAAAAAAATACGACTTATATATTCGCATTATGGTTTTTTTTTTTTTTTTTTTTTTTTTAACAAGACTTACTACAAAGCACAAGTAAATGCATGTATTATCGATTAAAAGTTTAAAAATTATTGCAAACAAAATCAAAATAAGAAGATTAAAAACTGTAATAGCAGATTGTAATAATGTTATCAGTGTTATCGCATTAAAGTGTACAGCTTTGCACACTACATCGGTAAAGAGAATGAAAAGAAAACAATAAAAAAATAAATAAATAAAAAAACAAACCAAAAGAGAAAAGGGGAAACGAAAGAAATAAGCAGTTGACGAAACCCGAAGATAGAACTGTGTTAATGCGTCGTATATTACGGTAATGCTGACTTTAAGTAGGAATTACACATGCAACACACTCGTCGCGTACCTTCACGTCACACACGGTAAACGACATATTTTAAGCCGCAGACCTCGGCTAAGCTCATCGTTTCCATACGTGCCTCGCTCTCAGATAGTATAACAAATAGAGCACTGTCACCGATAATTGGGGAATTTGGGATTCAATATCCAACGATCGGCTATGCCGTGGCGGTGACGCGTGTCCTGGGTAGTCAATTCACAGGCTGCCATTTGCATTGTGATTCGTTAAGCCTTCACTATCGGCTATTGAGTGACCATCGACGCCGTGAGAGTATGACGAGTACCCGGTCTCGTATTGCAACCTCTCGTTTATTCTCACTGCAGACGAATCAATGTGACCAAAGGCGTCAACTACGGGCTCGTTCGAAAGCCCTGACAGCCAATAAAATTTCTCTGCGGTGGGCTCAGATCCTGCTCGAATTTCAAGTACTATTGATCTATTAATAACATTTCTACGCGCCGTAAAAATTTGTTCTCTCGCCGCGCCGTTACTTAATTTTAAATCGTGCGATAATCACTTGACATCCTGACAAAATCAATTGTTGTCAAAAATATTAAATAAAATTATTGTTATTATCAAGCATGCGGAAAACAAAGAAAGCGAGAAAGAGAGAGAGAGAGAGGAGAGCTGTACAAATGTGCAATATAAGCTGAAAATGAAGAATAAAAAAAAGATAGTTTTTGTACACAACAAAAACGTATTCAACAATTTTCTAACTTTATTTGTTTATATATGCAAAATATGTACGTATATGTACATATGCGCAACGCACGTCAGTATATTTTATCTCTCACTGGCGTATTTTTAATAATTCGTACTATCTTTGAAAGGACACGCGCTGAAATATTCATCTAATCCGCAACGATTGCCCTCGGGTGCGCAGAAACGCGTCATTTCCGGCTCCACGGTTCGTAAAGTTATGCTCGATGGAGAAGGGGCTTTTCAATCGACGTCCATAGCGCGCCAATCGACATGAATTTTGAAGCGTATCTGATAGCAGCACGGTGCTACGTAAATATTTAATGAAACATCCTGGCCGCAATATGGGTCTCCGCACTCCCCGCCAAAGGCATCGTGAATTCTAGAATTCGACGGCGGTAGATATACCGATGGTCCGCCATTACGTTGATACATAACCGCGTATCTCTCTTCATATATTGATAGTGCGCGCGTGCATTATTGATGAATCCGTTATATTTATGGCTCGTTTTAAAACTCGCCAATCATTTCTGGTGGCGGACGCTTCGCGGGGCGATCGATCGTGCATTGAACTGTCGCATAAAATGTTGAACGTGGCCGTACAATTTTCAAACCTGCACGCTTGAATCAATTATATAAATTGGAGACATTATCTATCTAGTGATGTGCTTCACACGCGACAGTTTCTAAAAGCTAATTTTGCGAATTTGCTTTGAATAAGAATTTTATAAACTCTTTAAAGTTTTTGTACGTGTGTGTGTGTGTGTGTGTGTGTGTGTGTGTGTGTATGTGTTACGCATTATTAAAAATTACAGTTTTATTACAAAAACTTATAGTTTTTTTTTTACAAAATTATTTATAAAAAATTCTCTAAAAATTGTCTCAGAATGTTACACGATGAAAAAGAGAAAGATATGTCAGCAGTTACGAATTTGTATGCGTGCATTCTCTCTCAGACACACGTCCAGATAAAGCTGATTTTTATGTTCAAATGTCGAATCCTGTAGTCGGGGGACGCATGGGATACGCGGAGATTGAAGGGACACGCATAAAAAGGGTGCGAAAGCAGAAACGACGTAAACGATACACGGTGCGAAATATTCTCAGGAGACCAAAAAACATCTTTGCGTATTGTTTGCATTTCTAAACGCTTGTGGTGGTTATAATATCGTGAAGAGTTTCAACATGCAACGTGCACGTAAAAATCTAAAAATTATTGTATATCTACGCACAGGTAGGATAAGAAAAATACAATCATTAATTAATATTATTAATTAATATTATATGTTTAAATAATCCCGCGTATAAGTATACTAGTATATGTGTACGCGCACACACACACACACATACACACACACACACACACATACGTATTTTCGGCGTGTATGAAGAAATTTTGTATGACGTTTCTTTCGTATACAGTCTGATACGCACTCGTCAATTCTGAGAGGGAAACCTTGTATTCAACGCTACCGCGGGCCAACGACACCATATTACGATCTGTCTGCCTCGTATATCCCCCATACAGAGTTACACCATAACTGTCTGATATGCTCTTTTCCTTTTCTTTACGCACTATCCCCATAAAGTTATGGACGTGTATTGACGTTGTCGTCATCGATCGATCAAAATTTCAAGCGTTAACAGGTGTCATGAAGTCCGCCTTCTGACACGAACAAGTATTTCTACTTTGCCATTTTTTTTTTTTTTTGACTTCTTTGCAATCGCGACCATTCGCGATCGATCATCCTTAATAAAAAAAAATGCGGAACTGTTGCATGTGTTACGGATTGAGTCTCGGTATATCACATAAATTTTCTTTTCAATTTTTGTTATTGCAGTTTATAGAATTTTGTATGTACGTACGTGTGTGTGTGTTTTTTTTTTTTTAATTTATACACAAAAGTATTTAAATATTTAATATAATAATCTTTTTATATTTTTATCTCATGTGTGTCACACAAGAGATAAAATTATATATGCTGAGAGATACCACAATAAGTTTTACAATAGACATGCCATTCAACGGCAACGCTGCAGCGAAATAAAACACCCTCGCGCGCGCGCGTGGCGTGGTATTATTTACCCTCAAATCTGAGCTGACAGCGACAAAAGAGACTTTCGCGTTCTTATTTTTTTTTTTTTTTTTTTTCAACGCTACTCGGGAGTCGCTCGCTATGTCACCCTTGCCAGCACATACCGATCCTTTCAAATATAAGGAAAATATCTCCCGCGACACAGCGGAACGTATCCCGACGAAAGATGCACACATTATTTTCGAATAATCAAATATACAAAAATATTCCAACCGAGAATCAGACTTTTAATCACTTCTGTGTACCAACAATATTGGAGTATTTATAAACAAAACATTTTTTAGAAATTTACCGCGTACGTGTTGGAAATTTATAAGTTTATAATTTCTCAAGTTGAAATACAATCGGGAGAAGACGGTAAAGGGTGTAACCACTCTTGTGCAATATACATCGTATCGCGATATCCCAGTCAAATCTTTTCTCTTCGATGCGCGTGTATATGTGGAAACAAGCATGATGGCATGTGAGCATATGTAACAATTGCATCGTGCACCGACTGGATTAGAATCTTAATTCGCCGTAATTCCTTGATTCCTTCGATCGGAGAAGAATCGCCAATGACTTTAGACGTACTTTTCACCTCTAACCACAAACGGTATACTCATGCATTATGCATCGTACAATCCAGATTCGTGGTTTAAAGTGCAATTAAAGACAGCAGATTCTTTCACGTTGAATAACGTCTAATTGCAACGTACATGTATATACGCGCTCGTTTCTTACGAAACATACTATTTTGCGATTGAACGTCTTCTAATAGAGCACGTTGTCCGAGGCGTTGAGTTTTTTTTCACAAATGTTTATTATTATTATTTTATTTATTGATTTATCCTCTTGCTCGTAATAATTGAAATTCGCGCGGAGTTTTTCGTTCCGGAAAAATTGTTGTGTGTGTGGAACACGAAACGAGGTGCATCTGCGCGGTGCAAAATACATACAGCCGGGTTTAATGACGGTGCGCTTAAAGGACGTCGAGATGTACGAACGGGTCATTTCGCGAGGACATTTATAAATGACAAACCAGAGCGAGAGCAACACTATAACCTGGTCGACTATACCCTGACTTGCTGCTGCCGCACTGTTCCGGCTAAAGAGGATGTAGAGGGTCTCAAAAGAGGGGGGAGGGTCGACTACAAGAACGGAGAGGGTCGGTGTGGGCAGGATCTCGATCGCGGAGGGAAACTCTGAGGATAGTGGTTTTAGACGCGCGCATACATATACACACATATCTACGCGCGCACACACTCATACACACCGGTTGCAATACATAGATAGGGGAGTCATGCACATTCGGAGGTTGCTTGGTAATGGCTTCGGTTTATTAATGACCGGTCAGCTGAGTTAGCAGCCAACGTGTATTCCACGCGAAGCGCTACTCTAAATACACACATACCGATACCGTATCTATATTCAACGTATAACACACACACACACACACACACACACTGCCGAGCGCACAAAAAGATGTACTCGGAGCAGCAGCATCTACTTCTTGACATGCTCGACTCGCGCGGGCGGCGAAAAACTGCTCGAATCTCGAGTGTGAAAATACTCGGCTGTCTTTCTTCCTCCTAACGATCTTCTTGAGCAAAATATATCGAGTATTCTTAATTATTTACAAATTAAGCCGAGAAAAATATATACGTGTGTATGTATATATACACGCATATAATACAATTATATATGTGTCCTACGTGTGTACACACACGCATAAAGAAAGAAAAATTGATTGATTTGTCTGTAATAAATCGCGCAAAAGTATGCAAGCGACATTGATGTACTTTTAACGAGACTAGGCGGCATCAGAATGCGCGTAATGCTGGTGAAAGGGGTTTTACAAAGAAAATTGTCTGCGTGGATAAGCGACGAGATATAGCAACTTGATGAGCGCTCGCGTATCGCGCATATTCATGGGACACGTCTTTCTAATGAAGCTGAAACGATGTCTTTGAAAGAGGGGAGATTTCTATCGAACGATAGGATTGATGTTGCCGTAAGAATTTAAGATGAATAACCTTGCATTGTGGCGGCGCAATGACACCACCGATCGTTTGCGAACTCGGAGCTTTACCGTTATGCTTGCTCCTGCGCGTCCCGCATAGCAATTTCGATCTTCGCATACACGAGCGCGACTCTCATCAACGACTTGTGCGAAACCGCGTCTCTCCCGGTCGCATGTATATATATATATATATATATATATACATATATACATAAGTGCTTTCTCAAAATTTGAATCAGTAACGGAAATTCTCGAAAACCACTCGCGTTCTTTTTTTCTCCTGTGAAATTCATGCTCAAACACCCTCTTCTACGTGATTATCAACTGGACTTTTGTCGACAGGATTGAATGCGCGCAATACCGAATTTGTAACATTAAATTTACACGTGTGTGAAAACAAAAAATTGTTAACATATTCGCACAATTTGCACACAATAGTTTTATTCAACAAATATCCAGTCCAATCTGACGATCTATCTAGATTCTCTCAGTTACGAAAATTCATAAGAACTTTAGAAAATTTCTGGCAAACACTGTGAAATAAATCAACGTAGCAAAGAAAAGAGAAATACTAAGCGTCCGGATGGATATCTCGTGACTCTCGAGTGATGGCATTAATTTTCGAGTTATTAAGCGTGACCGCAAAGTGACACGTGTAAATACTGGCGAGCGCGCGTTCGTCAGAGTTAGAATTCTTGTTTTAATTTGAACACACATAGTCAAGAGACGGAGGAGCGTGTGTTGGCTGGATGGAATAAGAAGCGGAAGGAGCATCAGACTGGGTATGCCGGAGACGCGCCTCCGTGTTCTATTCGTTCTGTCTGTTGAATCACGTAGATATCTTCTCTTTCTCGGTATTCATCGTAAATATAGAAGTGGCGCCAGATACAGTAAATTTCGCAGCGCCGCGTCAGCATTGTTGAGGCTTAAAATGGAACGCGAGTCCGCGACGAAAAAGATACGTTTTGCGATCTGACAAAGCGACAGGAACAACGTCTAAGCGCTTGTTATCAACGTGACATCTACGTTAACAATTGAGCAGTTGCGCATCACCCGGTGAAGCTACGTACGCATTCGACAAAATCTCGAAACTCGTGCTAACATTTATTCTATTAACATTAAAAATCACCATGCATTATATATAAGTAATATTAATCATCTTTTCTTTTGATATAAAAAAAGTGTATATTATATATATAAAATAAATAACAAAGTTAAAGAATTTATATAATTAACTAAACATTGGAATCCGATCTCTGAATTAACATAAAAAACCCAAGCATTTTTGTAAGACGAACTTGAAATCCTAACGCGGAGAATGTCAGACGAGACATAAATAACGCGAAATTTAAGGGCTACACAGAGGCAGGTAGGGAAGACAGGTACAATGCGGGAACGGGTCTGGATGGAGTGTATAATTACCGTTGTGCAAGTTAGCGTAGTTTCTGTTCAGTTTGGTTCCAGTCTGCGAGCTTGAATTATAAGTTGCGAAGGAAGACACGAATTAGGCTCGAGACCTGTGCGTCGCCGTAGACACCCGGCGTGTCGCGTCGGGCGAATATAAACGTTCCTGGGATAATCTCCGAATTAATTTTGCCCGTCTTGTTAGAGTTCATGACTCTGACCCTGAGTTATCATCTAATTATCTCATCGAAATAAATTTTTCCACCTGCCTCAACGAGATCGCTTTATTGTTGGTAAGCAAAATAAAATCGAAAAAAAAACACAAAGATATATATACACGTATGATCATTATGTAAAATTGAGAAGAGATAACACGCAAAAAGTCAATTAATGAAAAAAAAAATTAACATCTGCAAAAAAAAATTTTTGTATTTTAGAATATACAAGTATTTTAAAAAAGAAGTTCTCCCATGTGACTAATTAATCGATGATAGCCGTTCGCTACGGCGTTAATAATGAGTTTGAAACTAATACACGCGCGTGGCAGACCATTAAAATGTCAGGAGTGAATTTACAAGTCGCGACGCACGATGTTTACGACGTTGTGCTCATGACGATACACTAGGCTGGTGGTTCGCGACGTCCGGCCAGTTGATCCGAGGCGTTGGCAACGATCCTGGTTGCTTGTCGCACGTTCGTATGGTTGACACATTCGACCTGGGGCTTGCAAGACAAGGCCGCGCTGTGCCAGCTTCCTTTTCATCGCTCTTTCCTGCCGGTTAGTGAGTTCGCTCAATTTGATCTGTTTTGTCGCTCGACATTAACGTTAAGACGTTAACACATCACAATATAACGTTCAGGATTCTAATTTAATATATGTACACACACATATATTTACATATAAAATATATATAGGTAATAATAAAATATATATATAATATAGAAAAAAAAAAAAATATATATATATATATATATATATAATATTAAAAATATATTTCTTTCTTATATTTATCTACATAATAGATAATCTGCAGCTACTAATTTTTAATTCGCGCGAGAGATGATTTCTAATGATTCTTTTTTTTTTTTGACAATTAAATGTTTCTACATGTGAAACATTTTGTTGTGTAAACCTTTCGCGTTTTTTTTTCTAAATATGAATTTCTATTCTACGATCGTCACACAAGTATCGTCTTTATTGAATACGAAAACGCAATTCTTAGAATATGAAAACAGTTCGAGGGAGAGCTGCCTGCATTACTTTCGCTTGATCGTTCAAGTGAAAAAGTACGAATGACAAGTAAGCAACGAACAAAATGCATGGGAGGCAGGCATTCTCGACACACCTCCTACGATAGCCACGGGACTTTCTGCCGGTCCGTGATGCATGATAGGTCCGTCGAGAATTTATGCCCGCGTCGCGCATGAGGCAACGATCCATTTATTCGATATCAGAATATGGAAATATTACTCCGCTGATGTCTCGGGTTACTTCTCGTGGAGAGACCTCTACTCACCTTGAATCCGTAATACTCCCATGGGTAAAGCCCGCATATCCACTCGTCGTTTCGTCTCCCTCTCTCGCCATTCTTCATCTTCCTTCCTTTCCCTTCCGTCGTCGTTTTTCCCTTTCTCGGCGCGGATATATACCGTATACCTCGTAATATTTGCTCTATCAACCGCGAACAAGTTTACGTTTGCAAACGGGAAGTGTCACTTTATAGTCCGCCACGGAAACAACCTCTCAAAGTTTTCCCCAAAACACATCAATAAGACGTCGAATAGCTCAGCCGGTACCGGGCCAGCAGCTACTTGCTTGCTACCTATGCCTGCCGGATTTAGAAGGAGCAGTCGAATACGACGCGGAAACTCTGATTTTCGGCAAGACGGGAAGAGGGTGCTCAATCGACGACGGACTTGTAAGCGGGGCCCGAGAAATATTGAAAGTGCACACTTTTCGGAATGTGAAATAAGTCCCGACGTTACAAACGCGCTTTCAACTTAATCGAGCGGAAACGTGCACGAGTTACGCTCGCGCCATATTTCCGCGTCGTGTCGCGGACGTGCCGCACGTACGTTGTTAGCGAGATCGTCGCGACGTCCGTCTGTGGACGCGTTTTATTTAACAAATCAATCATATGTACGTACGTATGTACAAGACAATTTCTAATCAAAATTTTTGGAAAATATTTAGATGTTTAAAAAATCTTGTAATTGTTTTACTAAGTAAATATGTCGGAACATTATTAACATTCAGCTTATATTCTCAGAGGTCACTTCAACGCATCGGTAAAAATATCTGAAATGATATCTTTTATCGTTTTAGAGATTTTATCTTACTTTAAGAAGAAAAAAGAAAAGTAGAAGAGAAAAAGATGTGTATTTTTTTCTTACTTGTTTATTTCTACTGTTAAAGTGACAAAACATGCCGTAATGTTAGTACTAAAACTGTGTATGTCGCCTGTACATATGTATTTTACACATATATATGTATATAGAAAATATATGAGAAATCATGGTAAGATTTGTACACGCTTGCGAGCGAGTAGAAATAAAGAAATCGCATGCGGTACGTGAGCGCCGCTGGCGAAACATCCCATCATGGATATAGCTTCCAAAGTCGCACGTTCTATCCGGCACGGATCACACACGGATCTGGCATGGAAAAAGAACACACGATGCACACTCACCGTGTCGGTGTGTGGTTTGACGTGCACCACGCACATATGGAATCGATGTTGGTGATAGTAGGTTGGGAGAATATGGCACGTGAAATATCGGATTCTGGGTTTATGCGCGCCTGTTCTCGAGGCGAGCGGAGAATATCAATTTTGACGTTTCTCCGTTCATGCGCGAGAAAGGAGGGAGTGCTTCATGCGACGACGATAGAATTCCTATAAAAGTCGATATGTTCCAATTTAAGTCAATACGAGACTGAATGCACGATAAAATCACGTGGAATACTGATCGATATCGTGCCAACACCGAACCCCGGTATTTGGGCCGTTCGATTTACATCATCTTTTGTCGCGCGAGATCTTCTCGAGATCGTGATTTCGACCGAAACTTTGATGAGTCGACTGGAATTTTTTGAAATACATAAAAATTGTCGGTAGAGAGAAAGATACGTCTCGAATTTCTGTTGGTTACAGCCTCTGAAGGCAAAGCCTTTTCAACAACAGGTTTTTTCTCTCGTATATATAATGAGGTAATACAATTTCTTTTGAATATTCCCGCGTTTGGATATTATCGAAAATATTAGAAAAAAAAAGATAGACACATCACCGCGAGAAAATATACGATCGTCCGGAACTCCGGAGATCCCCATGAAAATATAAAAGTCAAGACGAAGCCAAAATCCTTCGTCCGACGTTCGAGCCATAAATGAAATAAAATGATATTTCTTCGATAAGAGAAAAGCGCGCATGGGGAGAAGAAAGCCGCTTTATTCAGGGCGAAGCAAGCAGCGGCGGACGATGGTCAAACGCTCGGACGGGTTCTAGAGCATAGAATCTAAGGAATCTCCCCCCAACAGTACTCCATCAAGTCTAGAGAGTGATATTGGCATAAAGCCTACCATGTGTCACTCTATACCGCGCCTTTATACTTTATGAAAGATGAATTATGGCATATGCAAGAAGAAGGCAAAATGTTGTTTTGTAGCAATCGTGCGTTTATTCGCGCAAATTATATTTAAAAAAATATATATACACATTATATAAATCTACAATATATATATTTATTAAAAAATACGTTTGCTTGTTCGCGTTGACCGAATAAACTTTTTGACCGACCGCGAACGCAATGAACGGAATATGCATTTAACATGCATCCGGAACGCATAATAATTTGATGCATAACAAATCACAGTTAGGTATTCTAATGTTTGACACATTTACAATGTTTTTGTGATAGACCTATAGTTGTGAAGATGGGTATCGCCGCGATCGTTAAAAATCTATCGTCCGGCGACGATACGAATCTTTATGACATCGACCGATCCTTCAATTTTGAAAACTTTGCCAAGGTCGTAGATTTTCACGACTGCTTTGGATTATTATTATTATTATCATCATCGTAATCTCTGAAAACTCCTCGCGGAAAGTGGCGGATATCATATTATCCGCGCGCGGCGTGACCTATCCCCATCCATTATTCTTTATCTCGAGATATATAAAAGAAATATATTACTTATATCAAGATTGCTGGCCATTCCTTCTCTACGCGATTCTTTTTACTGTTCTCCTTTTCGCGTGACCAATATCGGATGATACGTACGAAGCACTTTGTCAATTCTGCTCGTCCATTCAGCATATGCGCTTCCGTGCTATTCCAGCAGCAAATACAGACAAACTATTTTATTTATAGTTCTAATATTGCCGTGACGTTTAGGCGCATCGCGACGGTAGTGTTTGTCTCACACACACACAAAATAAACAAGCAATTATTTCTTTCTATTGGCAAAAATTTATGATAATATAATATATATATATATATATATATATATATATATATATATATATATATATATATATATTAGTGTTATGACGCACTAGATTACACAAGTCATTGTCTGAATCTGGAATGATTGAATTTTCTCGACGTCGCTTCGCGCGCGCGCGCACGCGTAAACACACACACACATACACACTTGCAAACATGTAAAAAGTAAACGGAATCGTTTTCCGGTTTTAGCTCGTCTTATTGTCGTTAATGAAGAGCATGTGGATCTAATGCATAAATCGTGTCGCGGCCATTGTACTTCTGCCGCTTGACTACTTTAATGTAAAGTTTTTTTCATGTCTTATTCATATTGTCTTTTGTAAAAACCGGACATCCGTAACATGTCGAATGTTCACGGTGTGAGCGCTACTTTCAAAGAATCTTTCTGTATTGGCGTTACAACACCTATTTCACTGTGTGTACTTAAACCGTACATTCCTATTTCTGCTATAACACACGTTACTCTGTTTTATGCATTTCTTCTAAAACATTTGCATAAACAATATAAATAAAACTCTAATTCGTGGAAATTTTGTAAAATTATTTCTAATCTGGAAATCTCAGAGAATATTCTCGGAAAATTGTATCAAGATTCAGAAGTGTCTTGTGTAAATTATCTCTTCTCGCTTCGTTTGATTTCATTTTGAGAGCAATCAGTTGATCGATTTAGATTTTTTGTTTCTGAATAGGATAAGTGAAATATATAAATTAAAAACTCTCGCGAGCACGACGCAATAAAATAAAAGTTATAGTCTTTGTTTTTTTTTGTTTTTTCAGTTTCCATTTCCAGATCTGTATCGCGAGAACACAAATACGTAGATATTGTGTTATCGGTTATTCAAACCTAGCTAACCCTCTAAGAGGTCGCTTCCTGTTTAGCACGTACGAGTTCACCTGTCCCGCTCTCTTGCGACCACTGTGAAAGTTTTAAGTTAACTACATTGTCGTCATACTTGTCTTGAAGAATTGTGAGAACGGAGAAAAAAAAAAAGAGAAAGATACGCTGAAAAATAAGTGACTATCGTTGTTCCGGGCACATGATTATTAATTAGCTGCTTTAACTGGTTTTTTATTTTTTTATTTTTTTTTTTTTTTAACGTGTTTCGAAAGTCAGCAGCGTGAAATGTGACACATCCGGAAATGGGAGTAGACCCGCTCGTTGCGTGCATCCGCATGTGCGTGAAGCGAGTCTGTCAAGTACGCGTGCAATTTATGCTAGTGGATTAATGCCGGAGATTGCAGTCCGCAAAGAGATTTTCCTGTAATCGTAAACACAAAATAAAGCTTATCATTACCATCATAATTGAAGAGCAGTTATGCAACGAGCAGGTGACATATCAGATAAACGGGTGTGAATTAAAATTGATCAATTGTGCGCTTTAAAATGAAGCACCGTTGCTTTTAACCGGTAATTATTCAAAAAAAAAAAAAAAAAAGAGAGAGAGAGAGATAGCGTTTCACGGTGCGTTCTGCATTTCCCCTTGAGCAACGCGCGTCGGCGATTTATTCCAAACAAGCTGCACACACGTCTCTAACGCGGGTATATCATAAGGTACACTTGATGTTTTCATTATCTTACTTTTTATTGAAAATGTCTCGTAAAAACAATAAAATAATAAATGCATAAGTGTATAAATAATACGATCGTTATGCAATCGTATACTGTAGCGTTGAATTAGAGATTAAGTAGAAAAATATTTAGAATTGTTTCGTCAAATATATGTGTATGCATATATATATATATGTATTCAAGCACATTCTCTGCATAACATCTTGCAAAACGGCCCAAACAACCCGATTTGAATTTAATTCATTCGTTATTTTAATAAAAATATTTAGCATAAAAAATCATACATACTTTACCGTTACTGCAATTAGTTTATTTCTCAGAGTGTGCTTTTATATGTATAAAAAAAAATATATATTTTAGTTAATATTTTATATCGATTATGACATTGTCTCAAAAGAGAATCATAACGGAAAAGAATTGCGCAGCGCGATTTTGTCTCTCGTACAGTTGCGTGAAACGGAAATTTGTCCACGCACGGATAAGGACAATGTCCGAGCGCGTAGGACGAGAACCCACCTGTACAGCCGAATCCCATGACACCGGTATTAATAATATTCAAGGTGAAATTAGCGACTCGCCTATAAACTGAAGGCGAAGGGCACGTGCCTCCGAAAAGAAAGAACCGAAAAACACGCCCGAAACACGAACGGCGCAGGTGATGACTCCGCGCCGCAGCGCGAAGAGAGAAAGAGAGAGAGAGAGAGAGACACCGATCGCTTGCCCGCGGGGGTGTTAAATGAGATCCGCAGAAGAATAAGAGGTCAGTCAGGTGTAGGAATATGAATTAGAGAGAGGATCGTGGCTCGATTTGTGCGAGCACGTGCAGTCTCGAATTTTATCGCGGGCCAAACGTTACTTCGCTGCCCTCTGTGCCCCAGAGGCGGTTCAGCTGCTCATTCCACTTTGGGCAACGTCTTTTACGTATCCTCACTGTGCTCTCATGATCCGACGGAACTTCTTATTATGTACGTTACCGAATACTAATACCGCTGGACGTTTGTGTAATTTATGTAACTTTTGTTTATTTTTTGTATCAAGCGTATTCTGGCTGTTCGAGAAGACTCGTTTTCGAAATACAAATTCAAATGCCGTTTTATTGGCACATCACTTGTACGTAAGTGTTTAAGTCGATTTGAAAATCGTCAGGTGCATGTACGTATAAATCGACTAATAGATACAGCGAAGGTGCAGCGAGTTCATAAACTACAGCCCCACCTTATCCGCTGACCTGTCGCCTCTCCAAAGACTCGGCGGAAGCGAGCGATTTGACCGCTTTTATAGAATGTTTGCTTCGACTCTCTCTCTCTCTCCTCTTCGCTCTCCCCTCTCTCTCTCTATTTTTTTCTCTCTTGCTGCGTCATGTAAATACAATTCATGTGAACACGCATCGGACGAGAGAGTATTGTTTGCAATGACAAGATCTCATAAAAAAAGCGCTGCTCGTGTATTTATAAACTTATTACATAATTTCTACACAATCCTTAAAAAAAATTGAGCAATAATTTATGGTATATAATTTATTATATTGTTTTTCAGTCTTGTATTGTGTTAACTTTATAAAATACCTCGCATAAAAAATAACTAGCTAAAAAATAAAACAATTTTAATTTCTTGATTGTTTTTTTTTTTACACGTAACGTATGTGTAAAAAATAACATTCTATGTTTTTCTATTAAGATATGCATATTATATATAAATGTATAATTATATATAAATGTATAATTTTGTTATATATACCTATAACGTATTCTCTTCTTGTTTTTTGACAGCTATTATTTGAGGAGGCGCAGTTTAACGTGTTGTTTCACTGCGCCTTTCAACAAGACGGAGATGCACATCAGCGTAAGCGGTAGGTATAATAAAATCGCGACACGTATCGTGCATGCCTACAAAAACATATTTTTCATTGCGTTCCAGGAAGTTCGCTTATTAAGGACTCGGTTCTCTTGGAGAGGCGCAATCGCCAGACGCCTCTCGAGCGTAACCGTCAAGTAAAACGTGCGACGAATGGCCGGCCCGATAAATGAGGCAATAAATTCCCTCGGATATAACCGAAAGTAACCGAGACTCTCATCGTTTGTATCTCTCAACACAATCGATTGCGCGAAAGAAATTTTATGAGAATACGACGAGCTCGATTCATATTCGATTTGTATATAATTAATATTTCTTCATGTAAATACGTAAGACTTGAATGTCTTTATCAGAATTTATTTGTCTACACATACAATTATTTAAATAAGCATTATTAAATTTTTCTCTACGCGTATACATATAAAAATCAACAATTCTATTAATTTATTAACAAGATAAATCAGTTATTTATAAGATATGTCAGTTGCGAGCATAAATAAGATGTGAAATATATTTACATAATATTAAAGACGTATCACATCGATTAAAGCAAAACTTCGCTCGAACTTTCACCTGAATCTTCATCAGTCGCGTTAATTTATTAGCACACACAGGAATTTTTAATAAGTTCACATGCTTTAAAGTATTCTCTTAAGCGATAAAATCGCTAAAGTTTAAAGAAGTTAATCCAATAATGTGCAAACGCATTGTAATGCAAAAAGTTTCAATTTAATTTAAAAAAAAACAAAAGACAATAAAATATTTGGCAAACACGAACGTGTAAAATCATCTTGATAATCTTACCGAGAACACAGAGTTTCGCGTGATGAAATAGTGCGGATACCGCGCGTCATACGGGTGTAATAGCAGAGAACATTCAGAAAGCGTGATGTGCAGTCGGCGTTGGTTAATTCGCTCACAAAGCTTCCATGTTCTTTCAACGCGTTCACCAGACTTAGCAGTGCTCGCTTACGCGTATTAGCATAACGTTCTTAAATAATATATCACCGAGGTGCCAGCATTAGGTGAAGTTGAGATAAGTAACTTCCTGTGCGCGCGCTGCAACTACGACACAACCGCGGCGTTAATAGCGTATGTGCCGCTACGTAACCGCGTCCGATCGCATCAGAACAGAACACACAACCGGACATAAGGCGGTGCTTGTTTCCTCCTCCTCCTCCTCCTTCTTCTCCTCCTCCTCTTCCGTCGCTCCATCTCTGATTTTGAAAAGCTTATTTCGAACCCTTAAATCTCCGTCTATTGAGAAAGAGTGAAATTTATTGCGATTTGATTATAAAAATAATTTTAATTAAAAAAAAAAAAAGTAAAATGCACATTGCAAAGGCTCTTAATTAAAGAAGGACGTCCTGTCATTGTTTATAATCTGCGGCAATCTTTCTGATAACTTGATACTGTGGCCTAACAACTTAGGCCGCGAAAGGAATAGACTACACCTAAGCCAACTTCTATACGTAAGTTATCAAATTTTATATTTCATATTTCATCTACATAATACACGGTCTTGTTAGTTTAACTGTCTGCCGGGTAATCAGATCTGACCGATCAACCTGCGGATTCTTTGGATGACGTGCCATAAACGTGAGATTCATGTTCCGAGTATTATGATGGCTGCGGTGGACCTCTTTCCTGTCACGTTCCACCTCGGCGTTCCCATCGGAATATCAGTTTTATGACGACGGGAAGAAGAATATCGTATGTCAGCCCAAATATCCAAACCGATACCTTATTTTTGTCATCCGAATATCACACACGGCTTTGTAAAAGAAAAACCGGATCCGGATTTAAAATGTTTTAATTTAAAAATTGGAAACATATATATATATATATATTTTTTAATTTAGTATTTTACAGTTTGCAACGCGATGCGATCATTTTGAACGTTTGTTCAAAACATTGTGAAAACTTTACAGTTTCATTCAAGCCTACCGGGAGTTGTATGTCGTGCCGTGTATCGCAACACATGTCTAAACTTTCTTATTTCCGCGAAGACGGCAAATTTAACTTCGCTTTTCAATTCGACTCGCGCGCGGCGCGCGATTATCGCTACTGGTCCGACTTATGATAAAGCAACATCTGAAACGCTCATCCATTTGCATTACCATTCGCAGGCCGACGCTTCCGCATGGCTTTCACCTTTTGCAACAAGCAAAGTGCGTGCACGTGTGTGCGCGCGCGTGTGTGCGTGTGTTGTAGCAAAGCAAGCAGGTTGTCGTAATGGCACCTGGAACAACAATGCCCTCGGTTTAGCGCCATAGAGTTGTTCTGGGCGCGAGGATATCTGCATGCGCGTTAGATGCAGTGAGAACTACCTAACTTAAGAGGTGGATGAGAGAGGATCGGTTTCGATGTTATCGGACTGCCGCCACCCGTGGCTTCTTTTCCGCTCTAACCACGATCAGGCTTAAACTCCTTTCGCTTTACTTCTGGTGCAATATGTTTTTCGTGATCGCCGTCCGAATCGACACGGTTCGACTGTTAGACAAATAATTAAACAGACGTCTCGAAAAAAAAAAAAAAAAAAAAAATACGCATTTGTAAATTATTACAACAAAACAATTTAACGCCAATTTATGATGTGTCGTCGATGTTTGTGAGATTTCTGTTCCACACACAGTCGTAAATAAATTATAATCTGATATTATCAGAGTCTCTCTGCTTTCCCAACATGCCGGCTATCAAGATTCACGATAGCGCGTAAGATCGATAAAAATCGTGGATGACTTCTTCTATCGTTGTGCACACACAGAAAAATGACAAATAAATATTATTTATTGTATATAAGTATATAATAAGTTTGTATATATCCGCAAATATATATCTCAAGTATTTTCATAAGCATTTCAACTATTCCGAACATTATATTTTAAATTCTAGCAAGCTTCATATATATTTCAATCACGGATAGTAACGTAGAATAAAAATTCAATTTGCTCATCCAATCTGCGTGTTTCGACAAAGTCTCAATAATATTATTGAAAAAAAAAAACACGTTGTTCTTTTTTATATAATAAGCTTGTTCAAAACATTTCTGACGAGTGTATTACGAGACCGTATTATCGAGAAAATATATTCTTTGACGTTTAAGTTTAACTACCGCTTAAGAAAAAGAAAATAAACTGAGTAATTTATTTTTCTCAGTAATAGAACGATATTTTTCTGTGTGTATCATGAAACAACACACGCGTGTCGTACATTTCTAATGAAAATGGACTTGCGACAATTGTGTATGTGTGTGATAAGAATTTACGGAGATACTTAGTAATCTTGAAAAACAAAAAACGAGTTTTCAACGTTTATTTGACCAATTTGTGATGTCGACTACCTGTACTAGCTTATCTGTGACAGCTGCCATTTAGGTATCATTACGCGCGTTTGTAACTCTCATGCTCACGCGTCTGCCAACATGGCATTTAATAAGATAGTTGTTACGCTTCGTTAAACTTTTGTGCTCAATTACTTACAACTGCCGTAGATAAATTAGCGCACATATTGTGCGTATATATTTATATATACGTGTAAATTAAAAATCGCTGAATTATAAAATTACGTTTTGTATACGCGTAAAACACAATTCTAGCGATACCCCCGCAAGATTTTCTAAGATGATCCGTATAATACTGACATTTATAACAGTGCGTATCTACCCCTTAGCTGTGTAACTACTGCAAGTTCTTATCGTGCTACGAATGTATAATAAGCGGCAAGAGACGGCGTCAAGCCACACACAAGGTGTGCGTTTACGTGTTTGATCTATGATCTTCCGGCGATCTTATCGGACGCTTGGACGTAAAGGATAGAGAATGCCAAACGAAACTGTAAGACGAATACCTCAGAACTACTCCTTCTGTGAATTCAGCCAGTTAGAATATTTTATCTGAACGTCGCGAAATTTTTTCATAAAACCTGAAAATAAGTTAGTGATTACACACAAATTACTCGGACTCGCCTGTGAAAGATTTCCCTGTTTAAAGAAAGATTTTCGCGAAGTTTGTGTAATATATAATTGTTATTAAAAATATAAAATCGCCAAGTCCGTGTTTTTTCGATAAAAATGGAATTCTTTCAAAAAAAACCATTTTGTCAAAAATAGTTACTCTCTTTAAAAAAAAAAAAAAAAATGATTAAGAGAAGATGATACAAAAAAGAAATTTTTGCCACATATATCTTCATATCACATACAAACACGGAATTTTTTGTTTCATATTTCTCGTTCGCATGGAGTTGTGCATTCGCTGACAATGATTACAATCGATGTTACGCGAACTCGTTTGTTTTCTTTTCAAACGAGAGTTCGCACCACGAAAAGATTATCTCAATGCAGATTTAGAGGGCCTAATTATAAATTGAATCTCGAATTCTCTGGTTTTCTTCATGTTATTTTTTCGAGCATTATAATTCACCGTTCTGCGTAAGCTAGCTTCATGACGAATGGACTCGTTAAACATATAGGCCCGATTCTATATTTAACTAATCAAGGACGAAATAAAGTCTAGCTGAGCTAGGTTTATTGCTCCGAGCAAATTTATTAAGTTAATAACGATGTGTTTGCTTAAGGTGCGCGGCTAGCGATTAATCAGATTTTAGAAACATCGTTTATAAAATGTCATAACACCGCGCTCTTGGCAGATTAATGGTCACACTAACTGTTTTACCCATATCTCACGCGGACCACATATCGCTGTGAATTAACTTGTGTGTAGGAACTTGGCACCCGATTTGTATAATGAGTTTCTTACAAATTGTTTATCGATAATTTTTGAATCGATAATTTGTGTAAAATATATTGGCAAATAAAACAAGTAACTTTGTCGTGTTGTTTTAGTAATAAATAACAAACAACAATGAAGAATTACATAAAAATACAATAAGCACGCAAATAAAAATAAAATATTGTAATTATAATTTTTTATTTAAACATTATAATTTTAAAAGTTATAATTTTATAACGCGCACGGAAAAAACTGATGTTCAGTGATTAAAGTACAAAATAAGTTTTGTTCGTGCGTCATATAAACTACAGATCCGCTTTATATAACCATACGTTGCAGACTGTAAAATTGCTGCTTGCTAATAGCGATGTTGCTGTCAAAACCGATCAAACGTTTTCTATTTTCATTTTATTTTAATGTTCTAATCGCAACCTGTCTGTTCGCATAGATTCGCAATTTATATAATGTTCTCTTCTCTCACATGACTGCCTTAATAATTAACTCTCTAATTTTACGCTGTCACAATCGTCGAGAAGTAAAATTGCCGCTCTATTAATCGCCAGGTGATTCATCGCAATAATTGTTCTTATTATTATGCACTTCTCTTCGCAATGTAACGTTTGAACATTTAAATCAGTCCGGTAAATTAAAAGTTCTCAAAATATTTATTAAAATACAGGGTCCGCCACTTAAATCCGGACAAATTTGAATTTGACATTCCCATCATATTAGAATGCAGCAGTAGGTGCCATATGACCTAAAGATAGGTTAGAGACGTCGATAAGACATTAATTACCTTAAAATGGCCGAGTCGTTCAGG
>NW_018020630.1:316729-334249 GCF_002006095.1 Pseudomyrmex gracilis
GAGGCGCAGGGCGGATACATTGAGTAAAATGTCTCAGAAAAGATCCCTTAACCCAGCTATAAAGCAGTCTATTTATGTTTATTCATATTTTCTGTAATAAACAACTTTTTCGAGAAAAAAATTTTTGTCCGGATTTAAGTGGCGGACCCTGTATAATCAACTCTCGATGTTCTTTTCTTGTTATTCAATACAAGAGCGAGTTGTATCTCTTATTATATTACGCGTGAGCGCAATATACACTTTATTAAAAAAAAAAATTAATCTACTTCGAATATCTTCAGTTAAAATTTTATATTATCAGAGTTATGTAATTAAATTTTTTTATAAAAAATTTGTCCAAAGCGTCAGATTTGCAAAATTCTACAGTTTGACAAAATTAGCGTTTAATGTTATTCGCGATAATGAAGATTTTAGGAATTCCAACACGCGTTACCGCTCGCGAAATACAAAATACCCCGACGTCTCACGCGCCTGCAACAATGCACACGTTTCTCTTAAAATATCTCGCACGCGTTCACGTACTTTCTGTCAGGGTGCAGGGAAAGCGTCAAGTCCGGAAGAAACCGTACACATGAGGACCGGTCAAGCGTAGGGTCAAAAGTGCACGAGGGTGGCCGGTGCTGGGTCGTCGTACGTAGTACGAGTGAAAAAGTGAGTGAGCTCGGTGGACGGGAGCTCGGAGAGATAGCGAAGTCGCAAGGAAAAGAAAGGCGGCACGAAAAGTGGACGCGGCGGACGTGGAGAGGAGAAAGAGGAGGGGCATCTGCCTTCTTACAATTAAACGAAGCCTCAGAAGCCTTCGAAAGCGAGCGGCCGTCGAGCAGTCAACAGCTGCGCATCTGAATACTAATTTGAAATGTTTACACACCCGCGTGCACTTAACGTGCGCTTCACTCGGCGCTTCACTCACACACCCATCTATTCTAAGCATCGACACGGAAAATGGATGAAGCATGAACTGCTATTTTAGATAAGAGGATGGCAAAGATTAGCGGTAAGGGAGAGGAGTATACGTGCATTTTGTGGCCATTTTCGATTCGAATTCGTCCGGCTCATGTATGTATGTATGTATGTATGTATGTAAGCATGTAGCATGCAACGCTGTTGCGATAATGTAATGCAACTGTTAAATAAATAACACAATCTAAAGAACAGTACATTGAAAAGTGACGCTGAACTGCGTGTACATATACGCTTCTGTACTATCTCCTTAACTGCCAATCTCACCTTTCGCTCACATCAAAAGACCGTTCATTAAAAGACAAAAGCTAATGAACAGACTTTTACGCATTTGTCCTCGCTCCGGCTTCCTCGCGAAAACGATTGAGCTTTGCGAAGCGAACATTATATGCACACATGAATCGAAATGCGTTCTCGATTGAGGTCTGATCAAAGCGCATTTGTGAATTTTAATTCCCAAAATGTATCTGAAATCTCGCGCATGAATCCCCTACCCTCGTCTGCTCGCTCGTTTCCATGCTGATTTGCCGATAGTCGCGGACGTTTGATATGAAAACGAGCGGTCAAATATTTATGAAAATGTAGCCATTATTTTGATAAGAGACCTCGAAGTGATACCCCGGTACCCTTTCCAAAACCCGTTTTAGAGTAGGAAGGGTGCTCAAGAGAGTGCGAATATAAACGCGTCCACGCCTGTCCCCCGGGGCCCGGGCTAAGATCCGACTCCTGTTTCAATATTGGGGTAAGTGTGGAAGGGCCGAGAGTGAGCGGATGGATGAAATATGTTTGGGAGCGTCTCGCTTATAGCGGTGATACACACATATATAAATATGTGTGTTTGTATATACGCGTGTATATAATATACTAAGGATTTGTGATTAGTAAATGTGATTTCTGTCTGATTATTTAATATCTTGAGATTTAGCGTTGATGCTTGCACGTATGGCAATATAAATTTATTTTGACGAATAAACTATATATTTATACGCGTAAGAGTACATATATTTACACAGTCAGTAATATGTTGTATAATAATTATTAGTCAGTATATGTTGTATAATAATTATTATATAATATTGTTTTACTATTATTTACATAAAGTAATTTTTTGTTCCCACAATATATCACTGTAGCACGTGACAAATTTTTTCATTTGTCAGATTTTTCACGGAATAATAACATCCATAAAGAGAGATTAAATAGCGAGAGCAAGGCGAGATTTTGCGCAGAAAAGGGGTACCGACGATCGACTTAAAAAAAAATGACGTGCATTTTCATAAATTTCCAACAGCTTAATACTTTATGCATGCAGGATCGTGGATTTGTCTCGGTAAGCTGAGAATGTCCACGTGCGAGAAGGTCCGTTATATGTATAGAGAACAGCTCTCTGCATAGGATCGTGCGGGGGTGAGAAGGGGGGAGAGAGAGAGGAGGGAGGAAAGGGCACCCCTTTTTGAACTGCCCTTCTGCTAAAGCTGTCCCTGTTCTGCCTCCCAGCCACCGTAGCACCCGTCAGTAAAATAGAACTGGCACGCGTAGGGTAGCGGGCACGTGTACGCGAAGGGTGAGAACCCACCCTTGCGTTCAGGAATCGCGTGCAAGGTGCCTTTACGATTATTGTGCAGCGCGACACATTCGCCACGGCATTTTATTAAAACCTATCTCGGAAGTTCTCGGATGCGTTCTCGCGATTTCGCCGGAATTCCAACATTCTACGCGCGATATGACGCTAAATTTGTAGCCCGATACGTGAGCGGAGACTTAATTAAGAGAATCTTTAAGAAGTTGAAGGAAATAACTGTAGTTACGATAATTTGCATGAATAATTAAGCGAAAAGTAATGAGTATTCTTAGCACGTTCAACTACATTAGTTTCGTCATTAGCGTTTCTGTCTTCTGCGTAACTTTACTTATTGCAATATTAAACAACAGACTGTGTAAATTGTTTGTAGCACGCGTTATATATTATATGCGCATTACACATACACGTGCATGTATTAATTACATAAAAAAATCTACAAAAAATTAAAACTAAAAATATATAATTATATATATAATCGATATATTTTGTTGTTTACCGTATTCATCTTCTATAATATTATACAAGTTGCAACTGAATTATATAGGGCCTTCTGTGTATGTTGTGGAAAGCATCGTAAACCAAAACACTCGCCGCGCGCCGCGTGTTCAACCAATCCACTTTAACTCGACCTTTCTTTCTATCCATATGAGCCTTTGATGGCTCAGTGAAGTGCGGCATCTTTTTATCGTGGGCGTTATCGGTGATTGAAACGATACTGTCTATCGATGCTTTTTGCGAGATGTGCGCTTTGACGTGCCTCTCTACACAGTGTGTATCCGTGTCTCATGAACAGATTTTGAAACGAGCATCGAATATACAAAATATATAGAATTTTTCCGTCAAAAAAAAAATTCGACGCTCGAAACACGTGCCGAACAAACGCCTAATACTTCATCGCGTTGTAAACGCGAAATAGAAATTTCAGATGTAGCAATTACAATTATACAGATGTTACAGTACTTGTATGAAAAAAAAAAAAGTGAACACCCGGTACGTACTGAAACGTTCAGATTTACATCCATTTGTAGTAGCATTTTCGCTAGTTTTTCAAGAGAAAAAAGGACACATTCAAAACTAAATATACATGTCACAGATGTTTGTTTATGTACAGGTTGTAACTTTGCAAACATATGTATATATATATATATATATATATTACAAATATACTACGTAGTATATTTCCATGTTATGTAACATCTTCACAATGACAATCGGTCGATTCCTTCGCTCCGAAATGTTCATGTGAACAGTTAATCTATATCCCAAGCAGCGCGATGTAATGTCATGCGGCGCGCAAGTCTCATTAGACTTGTAAACCGTTCGAGTTTCGACTTACCATATGAGTGTGTGTGTGTGTGTGTGTGTGTGTGTGTGTGTGTGTGTGTGTGTGTACGCGCACACACGTTTGTTAATACATTTGCGTGTTGAACGCGGAATGAACAGAGATTTGCACACACGTGAGAAATGTCACTTGTCGATATAAATACTAATTGTGAAAAATACATATTTCTCTCTTCAAGTACACGGGATTGTTGAATTATTCTCAATCGCTTCACGCGCGCGAGTATCGGGATATTAATTAGCGAGCGAGCGCTCAAGTTCGAAATGCACAACGAGTCCTTCTGCTGTAGCGGGAAATAAAATAGTTGCGCGATGATCACAAATGAGTGTCTTTAAACGTGAATTACATTTTATATTATGGCAGTTCTCACAGTGTAAAATTATAATCGAATTAACATTGCGGTACGGTCGTTACGATCTTAGTATAATTATAACGTCTAAAGACAAAACACATAACACGTACACACTTTTATCTCAGTGCACGCATGAAATATAATATATGCATTCGGAGAGTTTTTACGGCACGTTATGTTTCCACACCGTTTCCTCCTCTTGTTTCACTTATCCTCGCCATCGCTTCACCGAGAACAATGGTGTTTGAGATCTGGCGCCGATAAATTGATTTTTACGCGACATATATGTAACTTCTCTACTACTTCCCCCATCTTTTCTAAGCGATCCTTTATCACACCCGCTTCATATGCGCGACTGCCTCTCTTTCTTGCCGCTGGGATCCGCGAAACCATACGGATAAAGTTATCTTACATTTACCAACATTGGAATTAGCAAAGCTAATTTTTCGGCTGTTCTTTGTCGTACATAAACACACGTATAATGTACACGTGTATTATGTATACATTTATATACGGAGAGTAAAATATATATACATATATATATGTATCTCTGTGTGTATATGTGCGATCAAGGAAACGAAAAAAAAAAAAAAATATTTATGTAACATTGAGTTTATCGTAAAGAAGAAGTATAAATAGTTTTGATGTATCAGAAAAGACGGGTTTAAAAATTTAACACTTCGTGAAACTTTTGAAGTGGCACAGGCAAGAGCGTTTATGTCTTTACACATAAAATTACACCAATAATATCGCCTCGACAATATCTCTCAATAAAAAATACGCCTTCATGTGTAATAAGACGTTAACGTTTTTGTTTGTATAAATGAATAATTATGTGAAGTTGAAGTTGTGGAAGAGAAAATCAACCGTTTATAAGCGGATGATGTAACACCCGGAGTCATCGGTAACGGAAGCCTCTACATTTCTGTCGAGGTCACAAACTAGGTTATTAAAAATCACCTTTTATGCTAACCAAAATCGACCATGGCTCTGTGATGATCGGGTCATGTATATTTATAAGATTTATATCACGCCAGAATATCAGGGTCTAACACCGGCTTACTCTTTGACCCGCGGGAATATATAATACGTTTGTCTAAAATTTATACACGTCCTCTATATTTTTTTTATGACAGATAATATATCGGTATTTATAAAGTATTATAATCGATTCGGCAAAACTGCTGAAAAAATATCAAACAACAACATGTCATTCGTGTGTACGTGTGTGTGTTCTGTGCTTATTACTTATAATATACTAATCAGAACATTATGCAACACCAATATATTTAGATAATGCACCAATATATTTAAATAATAATTTATATTATTGCAAAATAATTAAGTCTTACGTAGAAACGTATCTCATATACATATCAACAACAAATTAATCTTGTTTTCCTAATTTGCCGCATTTAATGCTTTCAATAACAAAACATAACGATTTTTTCTTACAGTAAGATTGTGCATAAAGAACACATTAAATATATACAATAAATATGTATAATAAAAAAAAGAACAACAAAATAATAATCCACTCGTCTTATTGACGAAAGGTTTATAGCGATTTGGGTAGCAGGTAATAATTTTTAATGACAATAGATTAATAAGAAAATATCTGATTCCACACTTTATTTTTTTTCGTTGCATACGTAAACTTTATATATATCTCTCAGAATAAAAAAAAGAAGTGGAAGTTGTTGACGTGGCTGACCGGCTTTCAATCTCTCTTCTTTTTTTTGTTTTACCTCGAAGATCGCCTTGTCGACGTTCACATATCGTGATATTATGGATTCAACGCAATGCATATGGTTGTCACTCGCCCGCATCTTCTCTCCCATAGGGATGTATAATATCTACTCCTGAATACATACATATACGAATAGTGGATACACGTGCATTTGAATGCGTTAATATACAAGCACGTCAACGTGCGCACGTACATGTGCGCATACATGTTTATGGCGCTGCGCGTGAGCACTTTTCTCTCTTTCCGTCTTTTTCTTTTTTTCTCTCATAGAAGTCAGAATAAATATTATATGTATTTTTTTTTTTTTGTTTTACGTTTATTGTGTGTGGAACACGTATGAGAGACACACGCACTTGGCACTTCAGTTTGCTGCGTAAACTCGTTCGTCATTGATTGCAAAATGACACAGAAATTGCT
Source organism: Pseudomyrmex gracilis (assembly GCF_002006095.1). Taxonomy (NCBI): domain Eukaryota; kingdom Metazoa; phylum Arthropoda; class Insecta; order Hymenoptera; family Formicidae; genus Pseudomyrmex; species Pseudomyrmex gracilis. Next base: position 323,133 of record NW_018020630.1, read on the forward strand.
TTTTTTTTTTACAATAATAAACATATTTGAAAAAAATAATAATTTATTTTATACACACGTATATTAGATGCGCACACACATGTTCTTTGTGTAACGTTCTAATTTGATATGCCGGGCATCAAATGCGCACACACACAGTTTCACATTAAATGAATTTTAGTGCGCTATCAGATCCATAATGCAATATGTGTCCACGTTTCAGGTTACGGAGTGCAGTAGTTAATACTGGGCAGTTCCGAATTGTTAACTATTCGCGTAAACAGTCTCGCTGTGACGGGAAGGAATGTGCGTGAAAGAATGTCGACCAACGTCTAATGCTTTCTCTAATACCTCAACGATGTCGTCGTCTTCGGTAAACCAGATGCGAATTGTAAGTTAACGTCGTCGCCCTTCGCGTAACAGCTGTTGGTGTGCGCCTTCGTTTCCACTCAATAGGACACTCAATATATTTCATGGACGACACGAATTAGGAAACGGCGCGCCATCAATTACTATTAGCATTACGTATTTTTGGAAAGTCACATATGGTCGGCAGAGAGAGGGTGACATCATCTTTTTTTTTTTTCTTTCCCCGACATATACCGTCGTTGTGTATTTTAATACACTTTTGCGGGAAGCAGATATTTACCACGTACAAAGCCAAACTGTCATTATATTAGTCACGATACCCGTATTGCGTTACCTGTGATCGTCATACATTGAAAGCCATTAGTATCAGCGCGCGCGTATGTCCGCATTTATAATTAAATGTATGACGTCCTATCGATATGTACTCTTATCTCTGCACGTATTAATTTACATATATGCGTATTTATTTGAAGTGAAATTAATTTCCTTGCTCTATGTTTATGAGTCCTCATCACGTGAAAGTTGTCCCTCTCTACTGTTTAATTCCATATAACCGCAAGTAAAAAGAACAGAAGTTTTAAAAAACGCTTTACAAAATAATAAATTAATTCTAACATATTGGAATATTTTGCGAGATAAAGGAAGGAAGAGAGAGAGAGAGAGAGAGAGAGATGTCAGGAAGGGGAGAGGGGGCAGAGGCATCAGGAAGCAAAATGACATGATAGATGGCGGGAAGAGAGGAGAGACGGATTCGGAAACGTAGCCTTGATCAAGTTGAAAACAATTATCGTCCCTCGCTCACGTGTCTCCGCGATAAATCTTTTCGGAAGTTGGCTTCAGCCGTTGCCAAAGGCGGAAACGTCGTGTCGACGTGCTGTCAAAATACGAAGGCAGTCGTGCCACGTGCAACCCCTGACCTTCGCGCCCTTTTTCCTTGCATTCATAACTGCACTCCACAACCAGACCCTATTGCGCTTTTGTGTATACATACACCCGCGTCGCGCAACGCACGCGTGTGAGATGTAAGCGCGTGCCACGGCCATTCGCGTATATTACATGAAGAACAATAATAGAAGTAGCGAATTGGTCTAAAAGATATATGTATCGCGCAGACATGGACGATTATGTTCTTTATACGTGAAGTGCACTTTTTCATTGTTAAAATATTCTCGAAGAATATCATTGATGCGAGCTCATGTATTTCTAAACGCATTCTGATGTCTTTGTTTGATTTTATTTGTTACGTCGCGCCGAAGAATAAAATTCAATGCGGTTTAAATATTACGACGATATTCTTTCTTTTGTTTTGTGCGTCTATCTATCTGTTTCCAACGTTATATTTGGTTTTTATTAAATATGATTACAATTCTCTTAAAAAACTGAACTTGATTAGTGCAATTTATAAATCGTATTCTTGGTTTAGCAAACTGATGTGCGTGATTAAGTTTTTACCATAAAACTGTCTAGAAACTTACCCTCCCCAGTCATCCCTCGTTTCTTCAGCTTTCCTTCCGGCAGCGGCGCGTGCAGCTCGATAATTTCCACATTTTCATTGTCGATATACTTGACGCGGGTTTTCCTCTCCTAGAAAGCATTAAACGACATCCGCGATCAGCGTAATCTCCCAATTACTTCTTAATGCGAAAGTAAATCACAATTCTCATCGACATCACACACACACACCGCTTTAATTATCTCTTCGATCCGCAGTACGCAGTCACAAATTCGAAATCTGTCAGTTTAATCTGCAAAATGTTCGCTACTGCGTTCCGCGCTTTTAATGGAGGTAAAAAACGGACGCGCGCGCGCGCGCACGCGGTTGCAAAAAAAAAAAAAAAAAAAGAAAAAAATACTCTCGAGTGCGTGTACGTTTGGCCGTGCGTCGGGACGGCGTAAATTCAATCCCGGAAAATTTCACGCTGCTAACTACGACAAAATGATCCAACAGTGACATCTGTGTCAATAAGGCGAATCCTCCCGGGGATTGCGCAAGGCCGGAGAATTCGAGGGTCCGCGAACGCGATTATCCTCATTCAATCATCGATTTTATTTGGTTAATAAAACGATTATCCCGCTTCCCGCACTCTACGAGTCTATCTCTCCGCTTGCGCTCAAACCGTTGCACGGCATACCCTTCGGGAGCGTTCAACCAAAAATGTAATTTACATCCCTTTATGTCGCGAGATTGAAATATTTGCGAATTAATCCGCGCGACAGAATTATCGCCGGCCATTATACGCGGCCCCGCTCTTTGTCTCTCCAGTTAACGTACTCTATATGTATCTCTCCGTCCCTCTCTTCCTCTCAATCTCTCGTTTCTCCTTCTCGCTCGCGAGCAAACGTCTTTTTTTCTCTCTCTCTCTCTCTCTCTCTCTCTCTCTCTCTCTCTCTCTCTCTCTTTCTCTTTCTCATCTTCCGCGAATCTTGCCGCGTTGCCGCTCGCCTTTCTCCTCCTCTCAACCTGCTGTGCCTTGAGGCGCTTCTTCTCATCCTAATGATTCCCCTTTATTCAATTCAAAAATATCAGTGCTACCCCATTTTACGGAACATTGGATTCAATTATGATTGTCAAGCCCCGGTAGACCCTTTTACTGCCAGACTCCTTCCAAAGTTTCTTAGATCGGCAACGTACAAAACGGGAATATGTAGAATAATTTTCGTTAACACTCGGATGGGACAATTATTTTAGATTTTAATTTGCGTTAATAGCTCATTAGATACGATCATTTTGCAAGTGACTATTTAACTTTAGCTTCAACTGCTTCACGTAAAGCGAAACAAAATAGAAAAGAAATTAGAAAAGTTTTAGTTTGTGTTCTTCTGATGTAAGAATGAACCTGATAGTAATTATTGTTGACGTTAAATATAGTGCACGGTGTATTATGAAATGTAATTTTTGCAAGAGATGAGTTATATATAAAAAATTGTACAAAAACGATATATACGTATGTAATTGAAGTAAATTTCATCTTATAACTCATGGAAGTTGTATTCGAGTTTTTTTTTTTTTTATTACAAACTAAACTTTTTTAATCTAGTATTGAAAACAGTGTATATAGGTGCCAATATTATTTATGAGAAGTGTAAATTTGTATATTGTGTAAGGTTTCAGTTCACATACACACACCCACACACACATACGCACGAGTTTAATCCAGCGATTAGAATTAAATCCACGACGCGGCGAGATCGTTAAACGATCGCGGACCGGAACTGTCAAGGGGGCGGCGGTCCGAAAGAGGGATGACGATGACGATATAACCCCCGACCAAGGGTTGCTCAAGAAGAGCCGGGACATAATGTCGAGCTCCGGGCTGTTAAACCGGCATACAATAATCTGCGCAGCGCCAATCCCGACGGCAGCATTCAATTAATTCTCCGGCAAAATTTGTCGCTCGTATTAAATCTCGCTGGATTAAAGGCAATCTCGCTTCCGCCTTGCCTTCCCTTCCACGTCCTTTGCCTCTGGCTCATCCTCCTGTGCTCCCGTCTCCATCCAGAATCTCTCCATCTCTCACCAGTCGATTCCGTCTTGCAGTCTCTTCTTCACTCATACTTCCACCCGTCATCTCAGCCTTCCGTCTTATTTCGTAGTTTACGATATCTGTAAGGTCTCTTGCGTAGCCAGAATAGATTGTACTTTCAATTAGGAAAACTGACGTCAAACCGACTTTGTCTGCTTGCAACGGCGAATAATGAAAAGTTTATTGTACATGTAAAAGCATATTACACACATATATATATAGTCGTGATTCGAGAAAATGTGTTATTCTTGCACAATTCAAGTTTTATTTATTGGACATAGGTTTTCGTTGTACGGAATACGACAAGTCATGTTCACATCGAACTTTCATAAGGAGACGTGCTCAGTTATAGCTGCATGTAGTCAGTGATTCAGGTGAGTGTAAATAAGGTATAACCGGTGGCCGAGAGTTTTTTTTATTATTCCCGCATCGAATACGTCAGGGTCGCGCGTCCCAAACTTTATTATAGATACACTCTGACTGGCGGAAGCTTCGATAGTGGTAGCGAGAGAAAGTTTCCACAAATTAATAACACGATATAAACATAAATATAACGACCTAGTAAACGGTAAAAAAAAGTACGTAAACGCTTACTGATAAACAGTGATTTTACGAGTGGAATAAACGATATGTTAGAAAATTTAATTATTAATCTTATGTTGTGTAATTTTTCACTTCTGACGTTATAATTCAATATAAAGTGCGCGGTGAGAGAGAAGCAATAGACTTAATTATTCTTCACCTATTTCGTTACGTGCTATTTCGTACATGCATGCTTACGAATTTGTAATGGGAAATATAATTAGAATAATTAGAATATTATATATTATCCGCGAAGTGTGTAATGTATCGGCGGAATTTGTGCCTCATCGTGCTCGCGCGCGAAAATTTATTAGTTTTAATAAAATCAGAATCATGCGAGAATATTCTTCGAGATGGACGAAGAATTCAGGGGAAAACGCACAGTCCATTAGCGAGATTACTTGTACCGTATCCTCTCTGCGGATGGTGCACGAATAATATCTTATGCCGGAGATTCCTGAAGAATGGATTTCATTTGGGGAAGAAATTAAAGTTTAATTTATACGATAGAAACGCGGGACGGCGGGGGTGTCTCCTATATTATTATTAGTTCACGTCGTCTCAATATTTATACAGAGCGATACAATTAACAGTAATTTCGTCGTATATATATATTGCGATTGATTGTGTGCTATATATTTTTGTTTTATATCACTTGCGATTTCGAAAGCCCAAGACCATTTTTTTTGAAAAATGGTCGCAATGCAGCAACGTAGAGCTTCAGTGGCAAAAGACGATAATTAGAAGTAGCGAAACAGTAACGGGACGCTTTCATAATCATTAAGAGAGTTAATTTTATATCTTCAATAAGTAATTACAAGCTTTGCTGCGGCTGTGGATCAATAATACGATCACATTGTAGCTACAGCTCACAGACTTTGATCACAAGAACGCAACTACTCATCTCCTCATAAGTTATGATGAAAAAAACTTAATTATAAAAAAAAAAAAATTGAGATTGAGAAAAAATTGAAGACATCTTACACGCAAAACTTACGCATACGCACACATTGGGAAAACATCTATATATGTATATGCGCGTCTATATAGGGGAAACGTGCGTAATGTAAGGCATCTACTTCCCGTGCTCAGTTCGAAGTGGTTTCAAAATTGCATCGGGGGTTCGCATCTTATTACTCACGTCATTTCCAATGTACACACACAGGTTATTGCCTGTAGTATCGGATGAATGAAATTGCGATATCCTCCGCGTGCGATTGAAGAGAGAGAGCCTAGGCACGAATCTAATTGGCAGAAGGATTACCGATCCACGTCGGTATATCTCTCCTGAAATTGTATTCGGATCACCTGCATGTTTCACTGCCGCGCGTAGAGAAGATTGAAGGAGAGCTTTCTGGAAGGGAAATTCTCTATGTGCTGTAACGCGCTCTTTCTATATCGCCTCCTTTCAAAACTGATAATTAGAAATCGTTACGTCTATTTTTATTGTTTTATTCAGTTTAATGTGATTAAAAATATTGTTTAAAAAAAAAACAATGATTTGCAATTGCATTTTTCTAGTTAAATTAATATGTTAATATTTGCGTACAATTTTTATAATTATTATATAACGATATCGCCTATATTATTGAATGAGAAGGGACTGGGGAAAAATAATGCGATCCATTGATTATGTTTCCGTACGGTTAATTAATTTTCCATTTGCACTCCGTTAAGTTTTAATCTTATAATAGTTTTCGCAATAACTACGCATTAACTTACGTTGCAATTATAGTGCCGCAATTTGTGAAATCGCTTCGCAGCGTGACATCGCGCGTCGTGTTTGGTGTAAATTGCATAAATATTGATTTCACGAGCGAATGTAAATAACTGTAAATCGTTTTTGCGTGTAGAAGTTGTCGTAATAAATGTCACGAGCCGAACGTACAATGTGTAAAGTGTTGGGTGTAAAGTTAGCCTTGGCCGTGTCCATCGTGAAGCAAGCTGCAAGTCTGGGGAGGTTATAACGGCGCCATAACCGTATACATTCGGCGACAATAATCGTTTTATGGTGGTCGGCAATATCGGCGGGTCGCGCACTGCCGCGGAAATTGATATCCTCTACCTACAACAGGCGCTAAAGTTATAGCGAGTGCGTTCGGCGCGATGCGACGCGCTGGATTTCGGTGTATCCGATTGAATAAAAAAAGGTTTATCTCAAGATAGGATTAGACGTATTTCACAGATTTTTTTTTTTTTTCTGTAACTTCGTATCTAAAATTGATGCGTTCTCCCCTCTTCTTTGTTTATTTATTCGGACACTTGGATTATTTATTTTATTCTCGCACTTAAAAGTGGTCTATTTACTATTTTTTAGTGAAATTTATATATATATATATAAAAACACGAGATAAATTGAAAGAACATCACACTGGGGTAATAGTGAATGAATCGCGACAAGAACGCGGTAAAAACTGATGAAAATTGCACGAGGAGAAAAGAAAGTGATGCAGCCCTTCTCTCGGGGCTGCGCGTTTCTCGTTAGGAATTGGCCGTTCCTCTCCTATTAATTCTTAAACAATGCGTCATCGGCGCGGCGGCCGAGATAGCGATTGTTCGGCCCGGTTCGGCTTGGCGCTCAGCTTCCGCCTTCGTTGCCCGAACCGCCGCCACCCTCGTCATTGCCCATTCAGTCCCAGCCGGGAAGCAGCCGCAACCCGCACTGGAAGGTCGAAATTGGAAATAAAACGGCAGCAATAGGGCGGCGGCGACCGCGTGGACGAATGCCCAATTCTATCCGGCAGAGCCTCTCTGTATCTCGTCACACAGGAACGCATATAGACTCGATGGACGATGTGTACGATTTTCCATCACGACCTGTGGCAGTGGAACTGAAGGTGAAGAGAGGACGGCAAGAGAGAGAGAGAGCGAGAGACGGGGAGAAGAGGGGTAAGGGGGTACGTTCGGCTGGCAGGCGAGAAACGAGCAAGTCACGAGGTCCACGCGTTCGAGTCTGACTGGGTTTGGTCTGACTGGACTGGTTACGCGCGCATAGCTACGAGGGGGACGCGAACACGCGAGCGGGAACGCGAAAGCGCGACCATGGGGTAACGGGGAAGGGGAAGGGACGGGGGTTTCCCGGTTGTGTCGATGGATGCCGAAAAGAGTGCGGAGGGAGGGGGTGGTTTTTTCCAATCAAGCAACCTGCTGAATTTGTTTTTTCCCTGAAACGTCGCTGCCGTTTCAAAGTTATTGATTGCCATCGGGAAGGTGGAACCGATGAGATGAGAGGGGAGTTGAATTGAGCGGCGGAGGGAGGGAGGAGGGCGACGGGAGGGTGGCTTGAAAGGGGACAGGCGGGTACGAAATGCGGCGGTGTGGAGCGTGAGGGGGCAGGACGTATTTCGGTATATAGAGAAGATAGGTACGAGCAGCACTGTCGCTCGTTTCGTTCCGTTTCGTTTCGTTTCGCCTCGTCCCCGTTTCGGTACGTTACGTTACGTTTGCTCGGCCGTGCATCTCCTCGCGCAATATAGGGGCGGAATAATAATTACGAGAGGGAAAGAGAAAGAGAGAGAGAGAGAGAGAGAGAAAGAGCAAGAAAGAAAGAGAGAGAGAGAAAGACAGAGAGGGACGATGGGCCAGTGTCAATGATTGCCGATGGTTCCGAACCGGCGTAAAAGTAAAACGTTGTATAGATAAAGGGGTGGGGTGAAAATTGTAACGACTAATCATACGTAACAATCAAAACTTGATGACACGTTGATCGAGCTGAAATTATCTTATCGCACACACCCGTGCACTTGAAACATCACTAATGTAAATTAGTAATATTTCAAATCAAAATCGCGTGAGGCGAGAAAGAAAGAGACGATTTCTCATGCAAACGTAAAGTAACGATATATCGACGCTGATTTCGTTTCGCTTTCCTCGAGACTTCCGCGAAATAGGGTTTTGTGCAAGCGCTCTGTGCGCAAGGAAGCGCAATTCAAAATTACAGACAATATATCATTAAGCATCCACATAAAAGGAACAACATCTCCTCATAAGGAGACCGCTAGTGACGATCGTTGCCGTGTACGGAATACACACGATGCTACCCGCTCTATAAATTTGTCCTTACCCTCACGCCATTTTTGTCATTTCCGTTTATCGAGTCTCGACGACGCTCGGCTTCTTAACTCTGTGATAGTTCGATTATGGCTACGCGCGCACAATTCTCTAAAGCAAGTAACTAACTTCGAGATCGGAGTATCTCAGACGCTGCACACTTGACCGCGCAAAGCAATTTCAAAATGTTGAATTAACACTATGAAAGTTTATGACCTTCACGAAATTAACTAATTCACACAAACGGCTCGTTTCCCATGATCAAACGCCGAGATGAAGCGAATCATTCGGAGCGCTTTCGATAATTAACTATATACGTAGCGTGTGTATATAATATACACATATGTACATACAAGTATGTATCTGCAATTGTGTTTATGTGCAGGATGTCCTGTGATGCTAAAAACATCAACAAGTGAAGAGAAATTTATGCGCATGAAAAAGTCAGAAGTACGAACTAAAACTGTTTTCATGCGGGATTTTTGTTTTTGAGAAAAACTGGATTTTTTGATCATTGAAACTATTGAGGTAATTTTGTTTCAACTTAACAAAATAGAGCGTAGATTTTTCCCCACCGAAAATACGCATTGTTTTACACAAATTGTCTCGTGTGTTTTTTTCGTAAAAAAAAAATTTCTCACAGCTTCTCGTAGTTTCAAGTGATTTTGCGAGATCTTATAATAATGGATCGTATAAAAGATCAAAAAGAAACCGAAGACAAAGGAAGAAGGCAAATGACACTCTTCTACATTGCGATGATATATACACACAGTCAGTTTTTACCGATGACAAAGGTATAAACTTGGAACTAAAGGCATGTAGGACAACTGGCATATTAAGACGGTATATGAAATTCTCGACTAGCTCTCATTCTTCTCGTATGTAATAAATAATACAGAGAGAGAGAGAGAGAGAGAGAGAGAGAGAGAGAAGGAGGAAAAGGGGAGACAAACTCCCAACTCGGCTTTAGACGAGCTCCTTCAGTCCTTGCATTACTGAATGTCATCACAGGGACCCACGCTGATTTACATCCTACGAACCTTGCGCAGGAATCCGCAAGAGAGAGAGAGAGAGAGAGAGAGAGAGAGAGAGAGAGAAAGAGAGAGAGAGTCCCATTTCGCCGCAACTTTATACATAAAATATATGGCCATCATAGTGTGTTACGCCTTCTCAACCGCATAACTATGGCTATTTATGGAGCATGTGAAACTTAACAAAGGGAGCCGCTTGCTTTGTCTTTCTATCAAGTACCGACTTGTCTCTTCGACGTCGCGATAGAAGTTCGATAGCGAAGCTCAGCTATAAAATAAAGAGATAATCGCAGAAGAAGCGCGTTCAATTTTGTTAATATTTCTAAACGCCGAATATTATAAATTTGTTATTGAAAACAAATAAATAAACGCGCAATATAAATTATTGTATAATATTCGATATAAGATAATATCAAATTAATTAAAAACGATTTTACGCGCGCGCGCGCACACACACGCAAAACTTTCGTTCTAATGTTTCATCAATGTGAACTTTGATTTTTTAAAAACAAGTTTTTGATTTGACAATCCACTCGACATTTTCCGTCTCGGTGATCTATTTTTATTGAAGCGAATTAATTTGTTAACGGATCTAATCGACCAAGGTTACAACAAACGCGATGGATTTTCCAGCACAGTCAAAACAGATAAACAATTTGATTTATCGGTAGATAAAGACAGAGAGAGTACGTAATATCGCGGAACATAATTTTGTTTTTTTTACGTCGCGGACGCAAATAAAATTGTCATGGGACGCCACAGGATAAAGACACCTTCGTAATACTGAAAACCACTAATATCCTTTGTCGCACTCGGCAGCCACGTTATTTCACAGAGCGTTTCGATTTAACGCACAAATGGCTCTCTGTACGGCCGCAGTGTGTCTACAGAGCCAGTCAGATCCGATATCCCGGTCCTTTGATATCCATCGATGAAACGATTTATCTCTGTCCGCGCGTACTTTCAATCCGAGCGGGACACCTCTCCATCGGGACAGTCAGGATGCGGGGTACACCTAACCATGAAGGGAAACCACTACCATAGGACACTCGACATTTCTGCATCTAACCGAGCGTCGCGACTCGTTTTACGAATTGCTCGTTTCCGTTCATCAGTCGAATCAGTTCTGCCGACCTTGCGCGTCAATTTTATCCGATAATACTTCAAACTTTCTGGACAGACTTTGCTTTTTTTTTTCTTGTTTAAAATTAGCGAATCAGGTCACTGAAAGTTTGCGTTGTCAGAGAACACGTTACGTTGTGCGGCACGCGCGCCGAAAGTGATTCTGGTGATTCTGATTTATTCTTTCACAACAGCGACGCAATTTTTGCAAAAAAAATACTTTTGATGATCAAAAGTATTTTTTCAATGTTACGTTATTATTCATATTCGCGACGATATATTTCATCCGCTATATCGATATATTTATTTTTATTTTTACGAAGAAACACCGAGACGAATTTGCGTGAAACAATTTAGCGGAAAACAAATTTACGTTCTATTTTTTTAAGTTGAAACAAAATTATATCAATAGTTCAACTATCGAGAAGTCAGTTTTTTTTCTTTAAAAAAAAAAAAAAAA
>NW_018020630.1:336669-348225 GCF_002006095.1 Pseudomyrmex gracilis
TTCTGCATTCAATGAGCGCGAGCGATAAATAATCAAGTTGGGAAAATATACCGAAGTGTGTGTAAAAATTTTTTATCTGTTTGCAAAAAAGACAGCGCGGAGATATAAATACAAAAATCTAGTAGTATTTTCAGAGAAAACCGCTGTAGCAGCATGCTTTATTCAGAAGTACTCTCAGAGAAGAGGAAAAGCGCGCGAACTCACAGGCTATTCCACGTTTCGGGCGCCAGTCTCTTTTTCAATGAATACCGAAACCTTGCCTGAATATTCACCGCCGCGGCACCGCCGTGTGATATTAGTTATACTTAATTCAAGCTACCGCCCCGAGACGTGAGAATTTCTCGCAACGGAGAGATATATCGGGTCGGTGAGAGAAAGAGGTGAGATGTATATCTCTCTCGGTCTTCAAAAAGTAGAGAATTTTGTTTTTTTTTTCTTTTTTTTTGTTTTTGAAGCAGCGCGATTTCTACCTCGCGCGCGCAACTTATATTTTTATTAGGCTTTCAAGTCTGATGAGCCCTGTAAAACGTTTCAGCTGTGTGCCTCGAGGCTCTTGTGTCGTTCTTTACCTACGCGCGCAGCTTTTCGTTCGACGCCTACGCGCGCGCAGCTGCTCTTTACCGGATCACGTAGCGTTTCGGTGCATGTAAACGAGCGAGCGAGCGAGCGAGCGAATGTGCATGTGCCTACGAAATTCTTTTATTTCGATTTGTATCTTTCTAAAATCCGCGGGCGTATCTCATATATAACGCGCTTTCCGCGTGCGATTAAATGAATACGCGCGCGCGCGCGCGAAAAAGCGAGAAACAAAATTTTTGCCAATCGATGAACTAACGTGATTCTCGCGACACGTATTAAATCTAATTTGTAAATTTTATAATTGCCAGACATCTTTCTTTAAATCTGTCTCCGCTCTCCATCTTATGAGAAAATACAGAACTGCGTGTGTGAAAAATATATAAACGTATTCCTAAATAAAAAATTAAATTACGTACATATGATTGTATTCTTGTAGCTTGAACAATAACAAACGTGAAGTTAAAAACAAAAAAGAAAAAAATACTATCACACATTCTTACTTGCGCTTTGGTAACACATAAAACGCCAGAGCGTTAGATATGAAGTTTACATCAAGATAAATGATACTATTTTGGTTTACGGAGATGCAAACGCGTATATGCATACGTAAGACACTGTAGAGAATGCATCTACCCATCCCCATCGCTTGTGTGTTATAAACTAACACGGAAGTTAAATGAATTCGAAATGATCGATAAACTTTATCATTGATCAATTAAACTTTGTACCGTGTGAGTGACGGGCCTTGAGATAGACACAAGAGGGTGGCAGGTGAATGTGGAAGGGGTGGTTTATTTAATGAACGCTAAATGCGGTGTCCCTACCAGTTCGATGTTGTTACTCCATAAGATGGCGACGACAAGAAGACAGTACTGCGCGTCTTGTCATTGTTTTTCTCTGTCTCTCATCAGAGAAGATCTACACCGTCGATATAATCCAATATTCTTTTCTTTTTCAGAATGTCAGATTGTAATAATTTCGAAACACAATGAGTTGAAATAATTTCTACGCAAATGTTTTGGTTAGGAATCGACCAAATTGCGGAGAAAATCAATAAATTGCCTCTCTCTGTTTAATACGAAAATTTGTATGTTATAAAAAATATGTATGTTAAATGCATACGTAAATTAAAATGGAAGAAAACAAAGTCGTGTATGAATTTCGTTTAATGTAAATACGTAACACAAATCTAAACGGAGAAATGTTATTGCAAAAATGTATTAGAGCTTAAAGATTGGAAACAATTGAAAATATATTACGTCAATACATATGGAAAAAATATAATTATGTAAATTAGTTTTTAATACTAGTCGCGATACGATATTTTATACGTAGAATCCTGTACAACGAGCGAACAATGGATCAAGTTTCTATACAATTGTCAGAGTAAATACATTAGATATTCAATATACTTGCATGACTTGAAGTTTCTCATTTACATTAACTACCGTTGGAAGCACGATCGAAACGTTTCACAAACCTATAATAACATTCAGCTGGAATACAATTAACGAACGAAAATTTGCCTGATGGTTTTAATAGACTCGCAAGTCATACGAGTGCACGCAACTCACTCGAAACAGCTAATAGTGCCATAAGTTCATATTGTATGTCTACATAAACGTACACCAAAATATACGCATGCTTGTATACACATATAGTATATATATAGAACAAATGTAATATTACAAGTGTAAACAATCAAAACCTCTAGATTTTTATATATATAAAACATACTTTTACTTCTAACATAAATAATATAAATAATATAAATAATATAAATAATATTTGTCTTTAAGTCGGTTTTACGTACATGCGATAAAATAATTTAAACATTCATATTTCGCAAGTAACATTACAAATTAATTTCTGAAGCACACACGTGTATACTCAGTATACACCGAGTGGATAGATCGGCCAAGTTTGCCACTTGTTTACTCGCTTTGCAGTGGTGGGTCTTGGTAGGCCTCGATAGAGATGTAAACTCGAATTAGTCTTGACTCCCAACTTGCGAGCTTTTCCCTTGCGTGTGTTCAAGCGATATTCTGCGCTTTATCCAAACTTGTGGCGAAACCACACTTAGGCAACACGCGCGCATATTCTATAGTCTTCATTCTCTCTCTCTCTCTCTCTTTCTCTCTCTTTGTTCTCATATCTTACAATAAAATATGTGTTGACAATAACAATATACTTTTATGAAAAAAAATAATGACGAGAGATATTGACAAAATGATTTGAAAAAACATTTTTAATTAATAAATTTGAAAAAAACTTACACATGTGTGTCATCTTTCCCTTTTCGACGCAAACTAAATTTTCGATTTATTAGAAACTGCGAAAAAACAAACATATATGTTATAAGCAAAAAAAAGGATTTTGTTTAAGTCACATTCTCGGCTATGTTTCCCACCGTATCGCGCTCTTGTAGATAGATATAACGAAAATAAATATGGTCGACTGGATCGTATCTTCACGGTCGTATGATATTATTCCTGACATTTGAACGTACTCGTGCAATTATATGTATTTTATTGGAGGCGCTGGAGAACACACACTTTAGTGCGCGTAATCGCTCGATCTGCCTCGCCACTTGACTCGTCCGCGCATCGTGATCGCTTCGTATTCACCGGAGGGAGAAAGAAAGAAAGAGAACAAGAAATTGCAAAAGAGAGATCGCCACGTAAGAAACGAAGCAACACGGCCGAGTAAAAATCGAACAAGTTGTAAATTTTGTAAAAAAAACCGAGCAAAGTTTCGGTAATTTAGCGATGTGATGACATGTATTGCCGTTAATGAATCACGTTTGTAATAAAATGTTTCTTGCTATAATTTCGCTAATTAAGACACACACCTTATATTTAAACGCGTAAACATTAGGAGGTATAAAAAGATTATATGAATTTTTATCAATTTTTTGGAACGCATATGTATACACACATACACATGCGCGTATACATGTTTTATGCGCTTTTATACACATCTCCAGAATTACACGAATACGAGTATACAAGTGATTTCACATTTAAAATTCGATGATTTTGAAGAGTGTCGAGTGGAGACCGTTGTAACACACCGTGTACAGGTGTGAGACTGTCTTTCCTACGTTTGCGTGCACGTATAATGACTATCGCAAACGTATCTGTGTGTGCGGACGAGGCCTCGTATAATATCCGAGGCGTTAGGTCTCCGGACGTGCCGGTGTCGGTATGTCGTTCGAGCGTGGGCGTGCGTTTTATATTCATCGCGAAGGTATCATTTTCACGAGAAGTTTGAAAACCGCGCTTGCGCGTGCACACACAGCCGAATAAATAATGTCGCAACGTTAAGCTCTTATCCGAGGTCACCGGCCGGTACGCATAAATAAGACTTGCGTACATTGTCTTTTTTTTTTCTCCCTCCTCGTTCTCCTTTACTCTCAGTGCCTTTGCTAGATTGACCTCTCTCGCTCCTTCAACTCACCTTCGTTCTCGCGTACCGCACGTAAAGCCATGTAAAGACAGCTATTTCTCACGAAGCTATTTCGCCAAAGCAAGAAGTCATTCTCTTCGCGACTCCTAAGCGGTAATAACCTGTAAGAAATAACTAGCTTCGGATAAAATGAAAGAACGATATAAAACGGGCGTAAAATCAAATTAGCGCAAAATAAAAAGCACAGAGGAAAGCGTTTTTGCAAGTAAGTACAACAAATGAGTGTACACGAGTGTATTATGTACATATGTTAGAAAATGATAAATTAACGAATAAATAAAATATAAATTACCGAATGATAAATTAACGTTTCTGCAAACTCTTAAAACCAGCTTGCTTGCGACTTTTGCAACTGGTTTCTGTTCTTTTTGTTTGTTTGTTTTTTTTTTTTTTTTTTTTTAATTATGTCCATTTTTTCGAAATAAATATGTCAGATTGGAAAGTCACTTGAATCGACGAAATACCTAACTCGGTACAACCACAAAAACGTGTCTCTGTTTTAGAATGCAAGTCGGATTTTCACAAGGGATTGCCAGATTTATGACGGCCCCGCTTGCTCCACCTCGCCTTATTTTTAACCTTTCGCCCACTAACGAACCTTATCTCCCAGGCTGCATTTTTCTCTGAGCAGATAGACAAAAGAAAAACGTCTTGTTCGTAGGTCCCCATAACTTACGGATCTGCCTGATCTTCGGCCGACCATTATGTCTTCGAAATTTTTACATTTCGTGTACCCTTGCGCCGCACATGACACACGTAATAAAGAACGCCACGATAAGACTGTCGTGCGTTTTATGGCGAATGTTGTGTTTTACTTAACTCGCATAAATTTTTTGACGGATTTTGGCAAAGAGGTAATTAAAAGTTTTTTTGTGTATATTTGATAAAACTTAAATGTCTGATAAAGAGAAAAAAAAGAGAAAAGGAGAAGAACCAGAAATATACTTTTTAGTCATTGATCATATCATCTTTGTATAGTATAACTTTTAATATAAAGATAGAAAAATTACGGAAAAAACAGTTGTAACGAGAGCTGCAAAGCTTCAATTAGTTGTACCAGTTTAATGTGATCACGTGGCAGAGTGCCTGGACTGTGTACCGGTTAATGTGAACCAACCTTAAGACGTTCCAATGGAAGGGAAGCACTTCGGGATGTTGACATGTATAATGCAATTAGGAGATCGCGGTCTTGAACATAGCCCTAAAGCCAGGGGAAGACGGTGTTTGAGTTAGGATAAGGAGAAATCGATCGTACCCTCATTAGCCAATAATCGTAATTAGTAATCTACGCCATTATACGCTTCGGCCAGTTCGGTTTTACCCCTCGCCCGCATCATGAAGGTGATCGTGCGATGTTTCTAAAGATCCAGATAGAAATATTCTTTCAATGCAATATGTAACAATGTTAGCATAACAAACATTTCTACATTGCGTCATTAAATAAATGTATGCTTCTTCGTTATTAAATAAAGATCACATTTTCAAGAAATTTCCCAAGCAGAAGAAGCCTTCCACATTTTTTATAGGCGAGACGTTTAAACTGCTCCTCGAGGGTCCGTAAATTTAAAGCGTATATATTCGCGTAGAAAGAGAGAAAGAGTGAGAGATGTAAGGTAACGTTGTTATTACTGTTATACTTAAAGATATTTTAAATTTACAGACTATATACACTTTTAATATACGAAGTATAATGTAACAAAGAACTTTGTCCTCGATTTTTTACTTCGAATAGTCGAAGAATCATCAGTCGTCGTTTACCGATGGAATTTACCGCGACATATAAAAGATTAAGGCTCACTGAAGCGGAACGGTTTTTGAGACAGTAGTTATGCGTCTCCGAAACTAGCGTACCGTTACGAAAATTAATTATATACGTACGGTAATAATGAAAGTGCTTCTCGCTAGACCCGCTAGAGAGATATGCCGTGTCACAATACTTTATACTTCACCGCCCGTGAAGTTACAAAAGATAAACCTAATCAGTAAAAACGCATCGTAAAACATCAAACTACAACCGTCTGTGTAAATAGCCGGTGATTTGGAAAAAAATTATTGAGAGACGAGAGTGCGCAAAGTTTGTATTAATTATCATCGCGTGCAATTTACATATCGAAACACAACGCGCCACGGCGCAATGTAGCCTGGGACAAAGACGTTGCTTTTCCACGTTTTCGTCGTACCAATCTTCAACCCCAACTTGCAAGGAAAACGCGCCATTCTCCACTCATCCACGGAAACAAATGTTTAAATTCAAGAGAAGTTAATTAAAACTAAGCGTAATTATAGCGGCGCCGCTATGTAAACTGACGAGGTGGACGGGGGAAGAATGACGACGAGGAAGAACCGGGAGGGGACGATTGCCCTCCACCGGAGCGGAGATGAGAAGCTATTTTGCTGTGCTCCTGGATATCGTGTCCTTGTGAAAGACTCTATTGTAATAATGAGCGAGGAAGGAACGCGAAGAAAAAAAACTTTCTCGGAGGAAACTCATTTGTTCCTCAAAAATCGATTGTCATCGAGTTACTATTAACAATTCTATGTTCCGGATGTGTTTGTCTCTCGTGATAATAAGTTTTTTGAGAAAAATGTTTAATTTTCAAAATCAATTTGATTTAATAATAATTTCAATTTGATTTAATAATAATTTCAATTTGATTTAATAATAATTAATATAATAAATACGTACAAATGCATAATTTTGATTAGTCGTCGTTAATCGACCGTTTTTTTTTTTTTTTTTTTTTTTTTTTTGTGAACATTAAAGCAAGTAAAACGCTAGTCTCGGTAATCACAATTGTCTTCTGTCCCGAGAAAACGATTTGTTATCGCGAGCATATGAAACGCAAGGGTAATATATCTAGCAAGATTGCAGCCAAAACTAATTAACCGACGAGAAGTCAAAAGCGTATAACAGTTCCAAAAATATATATAAGCGAGACACAAAGTTATTTTGCGCTACTTCGTTATTACATTGTATGTATTGGTGTCTTTTGTATCCGAATTCCGCCGTTAATTTCCATCGAGTGACAACTTCTCCGCCATTAAATCCGGGAGAGTTAGCTCTCCGTCTAATTGCGGGCGTGTTATTAATATTCTCTGCACGTGCGTTTCGTTTGGTCGCAACGTCGTCTAATTATTCTCCGAAATTATCGTTCGGCTTGCTTGCTCGCACGCGAACACGTTTCTGTGTCCAGTCATGACAAATTCGAGGCGGTCTCTATCCGGACGAGTAAGAGTCCGGTGTGCCATTATTTCGAAACCAACTAACTCGTCTGGCGCGGACTTAAATGGGCTCGGACAATCGGCGGACCATTAGGTTAGAGCCCGCGCCATTAAAATCAGACACCCTCGGACTGTGTAGCGGCCGTCCAGATCGAGAGCCAGACGTAATGCTAAACTCGTTACCAAAATTTTGGGAGCTAACACGTTCACTCACCCATGAGGAAGAAGTGCTCTTACGGAACGAAGGGGAACGCGCGCGTAATGTTCGATCGGACGCGTCGCTTCAAGAAAAAGTTGGCAGTCGTTGTTAACGTTTCCCATGAGGGGAGTGTCAGTTTTAAATGCGTTTTGTAATATCAAAGAATTTTATATCCGTCATATCGTTTCGTTCAATTCAATTATAATCTAAACATTGTTCTCGTAGAATATAAATATTTATCGCAAAATCTTTCTAACACTATGTTTGACAAATAATTTTCAAGGGATTATTTTTGAACGATACTTGCATCAAAGCGTACCAGGGTATTTGAAAGTTCAACATTTTGTGAGGAAAATAACAACACGATGCACTATGTATGTGTGTGTGTGTGTGTGTGTGTGTGTGCGCGCGCGCGTGTGCTATGAGAGAGAATGCGAAAATCCGTACGCGGAACAAGACTGGAAAGGAATAGCGCAAAGGAGGGAGAGCGTGTAGTGGGTATAGGAACATTACGTACATTAGATTGGGACACGAGCGCAATAAACCTATCTGTATAATCTGCCCTGCAGGAATTAACAGCCCTCTGAAGGTAGCCACTAACGAAGTAATTCACTGGATGAACGTGAGGGTTGAAGAGAAGGAAGAGACAGACATGGAGAGAGAGAGAGAGAGAGAGAGAGAGAGAGAGAGAGAGAGAGAGAGAGAGAGAGAGAGAGAGAGAAATGCAGTGGCGTGAGAAGGTGTAAGAATCCACCCCACATATATAGGATGCTCCAAAATTGAGATTTAGATCGAATCATGGCAAGACGCTGCCGTAACGCTGCTGGAACTGACAATGGACGGTAAATAATTACCAAAAAAGAAAAAAACACACGATTGACTGTGCAAGCTTTTTTATGAAATATCGCGCCATTGTCTGTTTTCTTCATGCTATATTATATCAATTATTTTCTTAATCACGTTAAATTTGCAATATTAATCGAATATGATAAACTGTTTTGAAATATTGTACGTAGTTTTTATACGGCTCTTTCACGTCTTTTTAAAATACTCTACAGATATCGTTATTAAAAAAAAAAAACTGAAATAGTTTACATATAATTTTTAATATACATAAGATTTCTAATATACATGTAGAATTTATATCATTCTTATCGCACAATAGTATTTGGAACACAGTGTATCACGTTTGTATTATATATATATATATATATATATATATATATATATATATATATATAACCGAAGGGCGAGAACATAGAAATGATAGCAACGGGATGGTGGAAATGTGGATAATTGCTGAGTTAGGGCCTGCTATTTCCCTTATAGCCTTACAACCAAATCGATGTCTTGCCAGGCCCCCGGCGAGCCACAATTTATTTATGTCGATAGTTTCTTGATTTGTCGACTCCTGCCGCTCATTTATATCCTCGGAGAGCACTCTAGATATTTCTCTAGCGCGGAACATGCGATGCTAACACGAGCAATAGACGAAAGTCTCGAAGCTTACTCAGAAAAGTTAGGACAGTAAAGGTAATGCGTCTCGTTTCCTCTTGTTTCTCTCTCTCTCTCTCTCTCTCTCTCTCTCTTTACTTAAGAATAAAGAAAAACAATTCAAAAACAAGATAAACTGAAAAAAAATAGCTTTGCCCCCGATATAGAAGAATATTTCAATTTAAGAAGATATTCCTATTTAAGAAGATATATATATATATGTACGTTTTTTTATTATTATTAAATAATTGTCATTCAAACTATGGACGGACAGATTATTCTCCGTCTTTAATGGCAATTATGACAAGCCTGCAAATTTGTAGAACAAACGTTACACCTTCCTTGCTATCTTTTTTTTGGTGGGCGATATCTGTCATCTCGCGTCGGTGTGTGCCGAGAACGAAAATAAACACACGAATGACAAAGGTAGTTTTAATAGACACCGAAGAGATTATAACATGCTAAAAGTAGTATCAGTTACACGAAGAAACTAGATGTGTCAACATGGTGATATCTTAATTGACTATTATGACAGAACAAATCCAAACCTACTCTCCCAGCTTCTCACCTATTAGTCATCTAAAGAAACTGAAGAAACAAGTATCAAGTGAGCTTTTTTCTTTTATCTTTTTGCCGACTGACGATTGCGAGCATTATACACACATGTTGTGTATGTTTAAAAATTGTTTAATTTTTTTTTTGAAAGTCTTTTTTTTGTTCCGATAAAATTCAATTATCGGGAAGAGAGAGCGCATTTAATTGCAAAAGTAAGACACATTTGAGACAATTACAGAAACGTATCGTCATGTACATCTGAGGTGTTATAAATGAAAACAGCAAACATTGATGCGCGAGATAAACAATGTGAGAAATACAAGGTACCATATCTCGAGTAATAAAATAAGAAGAACATGATGCGATTTCGATCTTGGCGATAAAAGACACAGCTGTGCGCCTTCAATTTAAATTTCATTGAGTTTATGGTCCGTTTCGTTTAGTTTTATTTACTATAATTAATTTTTCAATCGGGAAACGAAGCAACCTTTTTACGATGCTGTGGATTAGCGCCTCATCCGCGTTGCGTCACTGCCGCGCGAAGGAGCGTCGTGCAGCCAATAGAAAGAGGCTCAATGTCCGTGGCTATGTTAAGGTTCGCATGAGTTTACGACCGAACGCGACTTTGCTCTTATTGGCGGGCCCTTCTCTGTACGCGCCTCGTAACACTTCAACTTTACAAATCGCGATAAAGGCGGACGTTACGCCTTGGTAATGTAAAGATCGGCTTTACGGACTTTGGTGGATGTTTTACGACCTAACGAAATTGTGTGAAGAAGTATACAACCGCGACGATATGAAGATATTAGAAGTATAACCGTATAAAACTCTCAATGAGAAATTGGAACGAATTTGTGTGCAAACATTGTTGCTATTCCGGATGACGAAGATCGCGAACTTAAAAGAAGAGTCTATAAATGGAAACGATTAAAAACCGGGACCAACGCCTTTCTACGTTGTTCCGAAACACACATTTAAAAATACAACTGACAATTTATGACTGTTTTCTTGTTTCACGATGATACAAAAATATACGTAGAAAAATCTGACTTAAACATGTACATATGTATATATTAACATTAAGCATATAATTAGCATTGAGCATCAAGTAGAAAAAATAACCAATTATTACATCGCTATTCACGAAACACGAAGACTATTATCGCGCTCGCGTGCTTCGCTATGTTATAATTCACGAGAATATTCAACGGCTATCGATGTCGCCAAAGGCGGTAGACCATGACATCTGGTTTTACGATCTAGAAATGGATATAATTTATGACGTCCGCTTGTGTGTGTATACTTGTTTTTTTTTTTTTTTTTGTTTTTTATATAACATGAACTCTCTGTTATTTCTTTATAGTAGAAAAAAAATTTGTAATATCTCACGTAGAGCGCTGTGTGAAACAAGAAGGATTTTAAATTTACCCGAGAAAGTGAATACCCGCGCAAGGTCGATGTCATGACTTTTGGATCTTCTACTCTTTTTTTTCTTTTTTTTTTTTTGCGTTGGTTAGGCACGCCTTTCCTAAAAACCGGAAGGAGAATCGCCCGAAGAACTATCCGAGAGTCTATCGAGATGAAATCCCGGATAAAATTCAACCTTCCCTTTCGAATTTCTCATCAACTTCTTTATGAACTTATTCAATCGACGCCAATCGCGAAGCACAAGCGCTACGTCTTTTGAAAAATAAGAATTTACATCAATTTCTAAATTCACTACTGCGCACTCAGCATAAAAAATACATAATGATAGATAAGACAGTCAGCATAAACAAGTATACTAGTATTGAATTAATTTATAATTTAGTGATTATGTAAGTTGTTCGACTCGCAGCTAAAAAGTATAAAATTTGACCAATTTTTTTTTTTTTTTTTTTTTTATTAACTTGTTAGGTAACATCATCGAATGATGAAAACACATTAAAGCACGCACACGGAATATTTTAATGAATCGAAGTTTTAAAACAAGATTATTCTACGCGTTCTCTTGAATATATATATTTCGTAATTTTACATATATTTACATCGTATATATA
>NW_018020630.1:348246-461653 GCF_002006095.1 Pseudomyrmex gracilis
TATATATATATATATATATATATATATATATATATATATATATATATATATATATACTTGCAATTCAAAACTCATGACCCACTTTATATTCTCTAAGAAAGAAGTATACTTATAAAGCAGAGAAAACGTTTATTTTATTTTTGTCAGTTGTTCCTCGCGTCGACATTTCAAGATGCTGAGAGCAAACTGACGTCGCCATGACAGTATTATCGATTACTCGCTGCAGCTGAAGGACTTCATTGCGGCGTGCGACAGTTTTTTCTTCAGCCAACAACCAGCCGGGTTTAATTAGAAAGAATATACATTTATTTACATAAAATATATGCAGCGCGGTGGAGGTATAGCTAAAGTGAAGGTACAATGTGGAGACAGCTATAATATAGGAAGGGTGCAGGAAGGATAGATGGAAAGATGTGGTACGAGGATATCGTGCGAACGAGAAACAAGAAGGAGGAAGAAGGATGGAGACGGATTCTTCTTGAAATTGTATCGGCATCTGTATGGTCATTAGCATACTGGACTGACGTATCTCCAAATGTTCTCATTAGCTGAAATTCATGGATGAGTCTCATCGCCTGGAGGCCGAGAGAGGTCTTTCTACATACTCACCGACCTACAAACTTGTTCAAGACTGACCTGAGCAGTTTTGTAAGGTTAACCTGGTAACTAACCTGACTTAACCCGCCGGGACTGGAATGTTAATAGCGTTCGACTTATTGTGACGAGCTTTATACGTGTTCGGCGTCGCGTGTTGCACTCGTCGCACTTACGTAAAACGTGGCAACAAACTCACGCAGAACAATCGATTGTTGTGGAGACGCGACACGCGACGTAATATAATATTGTCGTCCGATCTTAAAAATAATAACCTACGCTGAATTCAAATCCCAAAATTATATCTTTGCGGTTAAACCGACGTATTAAATACGTCGAAAAAATATCAGGACGTGCGATAAGGCGGCATAGTAGGTGAGTATATATACGAAAATTGGAAAAACTAGGAGTTAAAGGAACTCCAAGAATTCCGAAAGACGGTAAAAGTCGTGGAAATCACTCCGAAAAGTAACGGGAGTCCAGAATGGCGCGACAGGTGGCACGAAGACGAGTTCTTTTCGGAATCGCCTGACCAATTTCGAGAATCTATACGAAACTCCATCCAGAGGAAGTTCATTACGAAATTCATCAAGTCAAGGATGATTTACATCGCGCAAATCACTTAGCGATATCCTCCACGAGGATATCAATAAAGCGCTTTTGACACCTACTCGCGCGTCTAATAAAATAATAAAGCCCCAGTTTTAAATTAACTTTAACGGCCGTGCGTGACAAGAAAACGATTCCATTTGAGTACGAGCAGGAAGAGCGGGCATGCGAGAGAAATAGAAGGAAAAAAAAAAAAGCGTGGAAGCCTCCGGGGCCTTAGACTTAAATGCAGAGAACGAGCTCGCACGTGATCTCACGCGCGTATAAGAGCCTCGCGGAGGCTCGGGAGTCATTCTGACTTAGGGCAGATCGGTGAGATGACTGCGAAACGACAACGTGCCCGCAGTAGTAGCGAGTCGAGCGTCGAAGCAGCGCGCTCGTGTTCTCTGCGCTCTATGAGGCGAGGTATGCATCAAAGGTGTACCACCTAGTCGCTCGTTCGTTCGCTCACATACATTTTCGTTACGGAACTGCGTAAACAAATCTGTGTTTTCCCATTAAGGCCGTTAGCGAAAAATCTTGCATTAATTTTTCTTATTACTTACACACTTTTACATGTATATTTTTTCCAAATCATTTCACAAAACTGAACTATTTGGAAATTATTTGTAGCGTACCTGCACATATACATATGTAAGTAGTTGTTTGTGTATCTACGATTTTACATGTGACTTTCTATATTATGAAATTTGTTCCGCTACTTTTAAGTCCCGTATCTGAGAAAAAGTCGTGTTCTCTCAGTCGTCGCGTGTCACGCATCATCAGGGAGTCACTTCGCGCGATTTGATACGCATTAATGACGAGACGCGGGTGAAAGGAAGAGACCAGACGGAGAGGAAAGGAAATCGAAGTTGAAGCGAGAGAACGGCGGTGGCGAGGTTACTGAACGGAAGGGCAGTCTATCGATAGTCTACACCGCTCCCTAATATTTCGCATCTTTTGTAGGGTTTCATTGTTGCCCCTATAGCAATCCAACCTGATCCTTCCCGTCTAATCCACGTGGCCAATCCGAATGGCAATCGCCGAGAGAGAGAGAGAGAGAGAAAATTGAGAGAAACGAGAAAGAGAGAGAAAATAGAAGAGAGATTGACAGTTTAAAATATGTATAATGGATTGGCGTATGGTAACCTCCCATGCCTCATGCTATATGGGGTCTCTCTGGATGGTAGGGAGACGAGAGAGTCCGCGATAACTACGATACTTTTCCATTCGGCCTTCCTCGTCGCCAATCGAGTCGGGAGAACGGATTAAATCGGACGCCGTGAATTAATCGGCTTCTATTTGAGTGAAATTGGGCGAGTGTTGTTAGGAAACGCGAGCACACCGGTGGTTCATTGTTCGCCTCACTTTTGGCCGATGAAATCTCGTGAAATAATACACGCATACATATGTGCATAACTGACGGCCGACCCCTGTGACTTGCACATGTACAAATTGATATTCACGGATATATCCGGCGATGAATTGGCCGCGTGGAATATTAAGATGAAAGCGTAAATTAAACATTTTGTTCGAAATAAGAAGTTATTAGCGATATCGATGGTTTATAAATTGAAGATTATACTGAAAAATATAGGAAAAAATCAATTACAGCTCAATAACAACAAAAATTGCAAACTCATAAAGTCACAAATTATTTAAAAAAAAAAAAAAAAAAAAATGATTTCGAGCAATAATCGACTTGGAGTAATAAGAGAGTTTACAGTCTCGATTATATGTGTCCATAATCCCGCGGTTGCTGTTCACATTATACATATGTATGTTATGTATTCCCTTCACGTTCCCGTTGTCTCTCGCGGACGTGGTAACGGTCAAACGGTGAAGCGTTCATTGGATTTTTTCGATTTCAGAAACGTGGGTGTCGTGCTACTATCTTACGCGGGGTCTCTTGCTTGAAGATCAAAGATACATTCCTAATGTTTATGCAATGCCGCGTTGGCAGGAGCACAGCGCGTAGCAAGCGGATTTTTTGCGTCAAGAATAGGTATGCGATATTCAATTGCATTCGCCGATCGGAAGGTGAAGAGATATTGTGAGACCCACCGGTAGGCAATAACGCATAACTCTGACGTATCAGATACGAATTCGCGAATAATGTTCACGACTACGTGGAAATTTCTCATAAAACAAGCGACTAAACCTACTACGCATATCTGTAAAGCAGAAATTTCGTCAACCAATAAAGATTGACAAAACTAACATATAACGTTATGAATAATATTAATTCTCAGTGTTTTTTTTTTATGACGCACGAGATATTAAAATTGTGAAGAGTTGAATTTTGTTTCCTAACGCATACATTAAGACGACTAATAAAGATAAGCCTTGTTCGGGAAACTAATGTCACTAAAAAAAAAAAGAAAAAAAAAAAACTAAATGTAAAAGAGAGGCTAATCAATATACGAGTTTAAGAGAGTTTTATTCTCAGTCATAAAACGAAACGTTTCTCTTTCCAATATCTCTTCAAATCTATCTGTATATTAATCTGTTTGATATAACGTGACTACGCATATTACTATGTATATTACATTATTATGTGCGTTAACTGCCGAACGGTATTATATAAGAATTTTAGTCGATAATGTTAATGAGTTTTTTTTTATATACGTATTATACAGGTCATATGGGACACATGCAAACAGCCGCGCAAATAAAATGTGTGTATAAAATTTTATATCATCTTGTTACAACTGAAAAAATTGAAACAATTTATGTCACAGTATAAAAGCGCGAAATGGTTTTGTTTGTTCACCAGTGAATACGCACACCGCACACGTTTTTACATAGTAAACGTATAAGTTTATGCATTTGCTGCAGTTATTCCATGTTTTTATTGAGAAGTGTTTATCACATTTTCTTAATAATCATATTTTTTAAAGAAATGTTTTTCGAAGAGTAATTATTTTTTTATCAATAGTATCTCTGCTCGTAGAGAAAGAAAAAGGTGTGTCTGACGCGTTAAAAAAGTGCCGATTCAACGAAAAATTTGGGCGAATGCAAATTCGCTGATATTAAGGAAACGACGCGCCTTAAATTCGTCCAGCGGACAGACTCGCGTGAGTGGCAGTCTTATGTAAAAATGCTGACAACACGTATCTAGTTTGCTAGAGAATTTTATTAACTCTCCCCCCTCTTCCGACGTGACCTTTCTTACATATCTATACAAACATAAACACGTCTAGTGCTCGCTTATATGTAGATATGTGTCGCAATCAAATTCGACCATAGTAGTGCACCCTCGTGCAAGAGGGTGGAAACTTTATGATTGCTGCTTGTCCAATAACCCAGCTACAGCCTGTCCCTCTCTTTTCCTGTGTCTCTTTCTTTCTCTCTTACTCTCTTTCTCTCTTTTTCTTGCTTATTCAACATTCCATTTCCCATTGGTCTCTCTTTCGCATCACGGAGAAATTGCATACGCGCGCGCGTTATACCATTTTTACGTCTCCGCTGGGTTTTCTGTTCCCGTATGGTGTCATTACACACCTCATAAAGCAGAACACCATCGACCAGCCAATATTTTCGCTAGAAACTTGATATTATTGACCACGCGAATCAATACCGCACACGAACCTGGCAGTCCGGAATCACGAGTTCGCTTTTTGACAATATATTGTTTTTAAATAATAATTTAAAAATTAAAAAAAAAAAAAAAGCATATTTTAAGATAAAAAAACACATAAGTAAAATATAATATTGAATGTCGTGACGAAATAAGTTGAAGAAAGAATATGTATTTGAGAATTGTATATACTTAAATAACAGATATCTCCATTATATAGTTACGCGCGCGTAACAGGACAAGTGATTATAAGGTCTTCATTGCTAATATTATGTCGGACGCGCATTCTCCAGCAGTGGTTCTCCTCTTCTAGAAACTTTCTCGTCATTTTATTTTATATTAAATAGTTACACATAGTTGCGCACACAGTGGAATTGTAAAATTAGTTATATTATTTTAGTATGTACAAACTTTTAAATATTATACAAAATTTAAGAATATATATTATCATTCAAATAATCTATTTTGTTACGTATCTAAATTACTCTTTTTATCAACCAAATAAACGACCGACAACAGTTAATAAAGTGTGTTTGTCAACACAATATCTTCGTATTAAAACTGAAAATTCGAATTAAACGATCGTTTGATTTTACTTAAGAAGTTCGCTTCTTATGCGCTCGTGAGCACCAATGGTGGAGAATCGTAACGACGTATGCACGTGTAACGCAGATAGTTCTGCTCGTTAGAGGTCAGGAGGGGGTGAGTTAGCGGATTAATAACGCCTGGCACGAGCCTAATCAGCTGGTGTAGAGTTCACAGCACGGACGGGTGGTGCTAGGTACCTGGTACCTCTCTCGTTCTCTCGCTTTCTCCTCTCTTGTTGTCTCTTTTGCGCTTTCGCGCCCGTAGCAAACGCCCGAACCCCTGCAGACCCCATAACAATATCATATTCGCCGGTTGCACACCGGGGCGACCAACCTCCCCTGAGTTATTAACCTCTAAGGTTACCACAGCCACCCTCGCAGTGCCGACGTAAGCCGCACTTAATTACCAGAAAAGCTTAACCACCGGTCCTTAAGCCGCTTTCACACTGAGAGTGAACGGACGGCTTGACCGATGCGAGAAAATCGCGTTGCATCTTTAGAAATATCCATGTGGAGAAAAATTAATCTACTTTAAAAAAAAAAAAAGAGAAAACAAACTTAATATCAGTTTAGTGGCAAACAACAAACATTAAAAAGAGACAGCTAATATTGATGAATTATAGATTAATTAGTTTCAATTTGTCGTTCTTTTTCGGAAATACAACTTCATGTTCAAATCTTCGACAGAAAACAAGAAATTTAAGTATTTAGAAGTTACTGAGACACACACACAGACACTTTTTTCTCTTCTTATTAGTTACCGGTAAGAACCTGCCAACATCTTTTACCTTGCTAATAGTTGAGAAGTTAATTAATACTTAAGGTATTGAAAGGTCACACCACAAGTTTACAGTATACAGTAATGACGTTCGATAAAGCTTTGTGAGAAAGGGTCGAAAAGAAAAATGGTGATAGAACGTGTGTTTACACAAGCACGAATTCCATGTGCGGGTTTAACGGGGTATAGTAGTAGTATCCCGAGTGCGGCAGGGAGGTTCGCAACGTTGTTGAGTGCAATAAAGATACCCGTTTGGTCTGCAGGAGCGTGAAAGTCAGAGCCGGTGAAAACTTTAAATTGGAAAAGTTTCGGCTCCGGGCGTCTCCGTCCGATGTTTGACTCGAATAAAGGTGCAGAATGTTAAAAAATAACCGTACCCACTCCGACCCTCCCCTCCTCATCGCTTGACGAAATATTTAGAAAAAACGCGGAGACAATGATTCGCGAATGTGATTTTTTTTTTTTTTTTAATATATTTTCGTTATTAAAACACCCGGTTGTCAGTAGAAGCTACTTATTGGTTTTCTAATCGTGATCAGAAAGAGAATTAAGGAAGAGCACTCAAGACGCGAAAGGAAATAAAGAATGTGAGAAAAGTACAAAAGAGTCACGGAAGAAAGGCTTTATCCACGAATATACTACATAGGTAATCTCGCGTTTCATATAAAAGCCTTTCAGCACGACCTTTCAAGATATATAAAGGTGTATCGGAGTAAAGAGCGAGAAGTAATAAACGTAAGTCATACGTCGAACGATCATAAATATTCGATATTAAACGTTGATACGTAGACATTAGCATAACCGTTCGCAGGCTTGGCAGACTGTAGCAGTTAACCGGGAACCGCGGTATTCGCTTGCCATTGGCGAGGGAGATCGTTTATATCATTTTCCTGCATCGATCGCGCGTGCGCGCGCGCGCGCACGTCATGTGTATGTATGACTTCATGATACTATAGGGGTTCGCAAATCAATCGTTAGATCAAGCTGATACAAGTAGCGAGCTTTGAAGTCGGATTCACAAGTGAGCAAATCCCTCTGCTTGTTATTTCGACGACGATTGTTCGACAAAAACAATATTATAAATATTCTTTTTTTTTTTTAGAGCTTTTTAAATTTGAATTTTTTTTTTTCAACAAACAACAGAAAAGAAGTAGGAATAATTTCACGCTTATTTTCGTTTAACGTTTGCGCGATGACGAATGCGATTGACGAATAGACGAATTGAAGGATTAAAATTTAGTAATTCACTTTTTGTAGATGTGATTTATTTGTTATCTAAAAATATATATTTTAAAGACCAGATTGAGAGCACGTGTATACATACATCCAATAAATCTTATTCTTACTCCTTATCGTTATTTTATTTTTACAAAAAAAGCGCTCGTTAATGGGTTCTTGACACGAGACAGAAATACGATCGCGCGCTTCTTCTGGCACTCGTGCGTCTTCTCGCGATCACCTTTGACACTCAAACGCCGACTGTGAAAGATCTCATCTTTATTGGGAATTTTACCTGCATCGGCGACACTATAAATACGAGCGTAATGAATAAAACCGGCTTGAGCTTAGGATCAAAGAGATCTGTGTACGTGTGTGTGTGTGTGTGTGTATGCGCAAGTAACGTTACCTTCCCAAGATGTAAGCGTTATGAAATCAATGATACGATGATAAATGTGTCTTGTGTCAGTGGAATCGAAGTTTATGAAGGTGATAAACGTCTAACTAATGGTACATGAATTGCAAATAGACAAAGCCGTTAACTAACACCGATATATAAATCACTCCCACATGATCATAGATATAGTTGCGTAGACTAAATTATCGACAAATCGTACATGTTTCGCGGAAATAACGTCAGAAGTCTTATGAGAAAAAAAATTAATGCGGAACATCCGCGAGACATCACCGCAAATTTGACAAATGATAAATGAATGATAAATAACAAACATGTGATTTAATAATGACTTACTTGATTCTTGATAAATCAATTATACTTGTATATCAATTATACTTGATTATTTTATTACTATTTCTATTAATCTCACGCGATAGAAACGTCCTCATATCTCTTGGGTTAATTAATTTTGTATATACGCGAATGCTTCCTCTGAAGGGACGCGCAATGATCAGTGGAGCATCTACAATTTATTCATCGTAATCGTGAGCATCAAAATCCATAAATTGCAACAACATCGCATTTTCACATAAATTATGGAAATACCATCTCGGCGACGTCGTAAATCTCAAAGTTTGCGGCTGCATTGAAAATCACAATGCATGGGAAAGTGAACGTACGTGTAAATCAAAGTAACGTCGCGTGGCTGTTTTTTTTTTTTTTTTTTTTTTTTTTTTACATTTTATATAATTGATCTCGCGAAGAGACCGAGCGAATCGTGATTTCTGAAGTCATCTTAAAAAGTTCTACTTTCGCGACGGAAGATTTAGGTCAGAGAGATAAGTACATACTTGTTTGTTAAAAATTAGATAATCTCTTTACTGCGAGATAAATATAATAAATTATGAAATTTATATTGCAACATTTAAACATTTTAAATTATTTAACATTTTAATAGAAAAACTATATGTGAAAGATGAAACTATCCAAGTTATTACAAAACAAACAGGTTAATCAATTATCTACTAAAATACAACAAATACGCACATGTTTATATTAAAGACTTTATATCACTTATATCAATATTTTTGAATCCAATAAAAAAATTATTAGAAATGCACTATTCTCTTGGGCACACACCGCTTGCGCATGACTGTAACACCGTGCCGTAACACGGTGTCCTTTGAAGACAGTCGCGTGTACACATTACGTATAAAATCGACCTTGCATCTTCTCTTTATGCTTTACATGTATGATATATGAACGTAGCTATTATTCAAATCGGTCGAAATACATTTACGGACAGACCCGATGCAAGACTGCTGACTGGATGAGGGTATTGTAAGAGGGAAGTTAGTCCTTAATTTATTCGTCTACTCTCGTCGTCCAATGAACCGATGCAACGGCAATGCAATTATTATTAGCTTATTATTATATAATTGAACAGAATGTAGTTAATGAGGCCTCTTGAGACAGCTTAGCCGCGTGGAGGCACCCGTACTGAAGAATCATCCATTTATTTGCCAAAGGTATAATTGACTAGAATTAGCCCAGATTGAACATTCAGGATGCAATAATGAATAATGCACTTGCGATGCTCTATAAATACTGCAATACCCGATGTCAAACAAACGACATATTCCTTACGGAGCTGCAACGAGAAGTGTAGATCGAGAAATGTGACACACACACACGACCGCTACTTACGAAGTAAACACGCAAACGTAAGAAACAAAGCGCGTCTAACGATTATGTTAACTGTTATTAAAATTTTATTTCGCTCTCTGAAATTGCCGGGTTTGTTTTTTCTTCTAACAGAGCGCAAACATTTTGCGAAGAATGTACATTAGTTACGAACAAAAGAGCCGCTTGCCGAAGAGGTTTTTGTTCGTGCCGATAAAAACGGTCAGAGAGAGAGATTCCGTTTCTAAGGCCTAATTACTCGTGTCATTACACTTCGAGATTCCAGAGACAAGTGCGAGGTAAGAGTTGGTACGGAGCGCGGAGTTTTTCACGTGAGGCGAGGTCTCTGCTTATGTAGAAGCGGTTTTAAATCTGGTTAGACTTTGATGCGATTTTGTAATCCATAAACGTCTCTCATAAAGGCGCGCGTGTGCTCTAGTTCCATTTATGGCGAAAAACTGCAACTGTCCTTGCACAGGTGATGTGTAAGTAAGCGAGCGCGCGCGCGTTGCGACAGGCACACATGATCGCGCGAGCGCGTTTCTTTCATATCCATTATAAAAGATATATTGCGCTTGCTACTAGTTGCTACATTGGCGCAAAAAAAAGTTTCCACTCGGATCACTCGTGAGCAAACTCGGTGCTGCGAATTTTTACCGGGAGAGAGCGGGAGGAAGGTTATTACGCGCGACTCTATTTTGCAACTAATAAATAATTAATAAATCTTCATGTAAGGTTTGTGTGTGCAATCGAATCGACAGTAGCACATGAAAAGACACGACGCAGGAAAATTCCGGTATAAAATAAGGAAACCCAATCTTGCAAGACGAAAATGTTTTAGTATGTGGATAAAACGGGTTAATGAGCATGAAGGTAGCGAGACTGTACACATACGCGCGCGCGCGCACACACACACACACACACACACATACGGTCATAGTGGTGGATCTTTCCTCTCGCGTTCCTCTCCCGTGGTAGAGTGTGAGTTACGTGGCACGAAAAGGGAAAAAGGTTAGGTATATTGCTGAATTGAGGAAGGCGGTCTTACAAAGCGCCCCGTAAATCCGCGCCAGGTTCGACATCCGACATTCTCTCCATTTTATTTCTCCTTCCATTCCTTCTCTCTCGCGCTCTTTCACTCTCCCTTTTCACTTTTCTTCCACCTCTCTCCGAGGGCACAACAATCCGCGCACAGTTCAAAAGCATTAAAAATAATACTAGGAGCACACGGGAACGAGCGACTTCAGCCTTCGAGTTTCGGAAGGAAGATTTGGATCCTGACCGGATCCTGCGAAATTCTTCACGTTACGATGTTTCGGTGTGATCTATTATTTTGGAATCAAACAATATCCACTGAGGTCAAGAAGCGGCTTCGAATAGAGAAGAAAGAAGAATTTAGCCCGCAGCATTCGCACGCGCGTTCAGTCAGAATCGATTCGGAGCGGCAACCTTAGTACGCCGCATATATATGTTCGATAAATTCGCTTATTATTACCGTTAACAATTTTATTGACCGGTCGTCTAATAACAGACGATGTGTTTGTGAGGCGCTTAATAAACCGGGAGTTTATTAATCGGCGTTTTACTGTCAGTGCTAATCGACCAGAATTCTATTTTAATCGACGGCGACCGAATCGGGGTATCCGCTGCTCGGTGGCGGTTCCGTTTTGAACCGGTTGGTCAAACGTGTGTGTATGTTAATGAAATCAGAATACAATTTATAACCATTTCGAAATAAATTCAGCCATCCTCTTTAGCTCGTTATTATGTGATTTCAAAAGGATACGAAATCAGTTTGTCCCGATCCTCATTGTAAACAGAGAAGTACGGCCATAAAAGTCGTTAGGGTGGCGAACAGCTAATATGTCATCTCTCTGGTTAGCACCCGCTGGTCAGAAAGAATAATCTTCAGTCGCTTTAACGGCATTATGCGAACAGGCGATAGCGGGCGTCGACAGAAAGCGCAAAACGAATAAAAGAGAGGAAGAAATGAAAGAAAGGTAAGAGTGTACGAGACGGAGAGGAAGAGAGCGAAGAGGAGAGCGCGAGAGAGCGAAAACGGATAAACTGGGCTGTCGTTGGATTGGTCGGGCGGTGAATCGAGGATACAAATGGGCAAAACATCGCTCTGTACGGATGCCGCGGAGCCGGTTGCAGGTGGCGCGACCGCCGATAAATATGTCAGCCGGCAACACCACGGCGTGGCAGACCGCGCCGAGCCGCGTCGCGCCGCGTCGCCGTGCCGCGCCGAAGCCTGCAGGCCGGTATCGCCGCATGGCCACGCCGAGAACCACGGCATACCACGTCGTGTACCACACCATACCTCCCAATTCCTCTTCGTGCCTCTCCAGTTTCATGCTCTTCTCTCTCTCTCTCTCTCTCTCTCTCTCTTTCTTCCTCCTCTCTTTTATCCGCGCGTTCGCTCATCCTCTCACTTCTAGCTCTCTCTATGCATTTCTTCTTTTCCTTCCTCCTTTCCTCTCGCTCTTTTTTTCTTCCTCTTCTTTTTCTTCCCTTTCGCTCTCTCTCTCTCTCTCTCTCTCTCTCTCTCTCTCTCTTTTCGTTCTCTCTCGTTTTTTCCTTTGTCTCCCTTCCGTTCTTGTCTCTCTTTCCGTTTCTTTCGCGTATATCGACAGATCTCTCTTTCTTCGGCGAACGCTTTTGCCTCTGTCTTCTTCATTCTCGAGCGGCTTTGGGAATCGGTCCCGCGCTTTTATACATTTGAATATTATGGAAATGTCGACGCTCGTGGATGCGCGGAATTGTATTGCTACGCCTTCGGGAGAGCGGTAGTGCCGCGAAGAGAAGCTGCGAGTAGAGGAGGAAGCCGAGAAGGGTCGTCCGCGCGCCGAACGAATTGGACGGGAAAGAAGGAGGGCCCCCTCGAGCATCTCGCCGACGAATATATATTGTAGGAAGCATGCGGGACTGCTATCTGCCGTCGCATCTATCATATCCCCTAATGAGGCGCGCCGCGGCATCCGAGAGAGCGTATCCAGAAGCGCGCGTTATTATATGCTACTCAGCCGAAACCCCCCCCCCCCCCGTGCCATTTTCGGCCGTCGGGACCGCCGCCGCGTTGACGTGCCGCTTTCTAGAGATCGCTACCTGGCTTATGTTCGTGCAACAGGTGAAGCAGTCTTCTGAGTCGACATTAAAAAGACATTCGGACACAACGAAAGATAAGTCCGGAAAACTCTAAATACCTTTTTAGAAATTCATATTGTGTTCTGGTTCCTCAATTTACGTTTCAGAAAGCTTTAAAAAAGGTTTTAAGATCGAGATTATTAAGAAAAAAAAAAAACAGTTACAAAAGAATATATATATTATTATTAGCGATTATGTGAACGTCACGCAAACTTCGTAGAGGAAAGGACAATGATAATCGAACAAGATAAATATACTATGATAGCGGACTTATCATGATCAGTTCATCGCTCTCAGAGGTGAGCCCCAAAATAACACAAAGTGTTTGAAATAATACGAGAAAAAACGTGAAAGAGGGAGCGAGGTGAGATGCACTCAGATCGGTGTTGAATTCACACAGCGGTGCTATGCCGAGGTACGAAAACGTCAGGGAGGTTGGTTACATGATCGTTCGGTCTGTTGGTATGGCCTTTAGTTCCCGGCCCGCTGTTGTTTCCACTCTGTTATGCAGTAACTGAAGCGCCGTTGCACGAGAGTATGTATTCGGTTTATACACTAGATATCCCCAGTCGCTCTTTCTCTCTCTCTCTCTCTCTCCTCTCTCTCTCTCTCTCTCTCTTTCTCTCTCTCTCTCTCTCTCTGCGTTATGTGCCCACACGTCAATCGAGAATAGATCCACAGCAACACGGCTGTGGCGTGGACTGTTCCCGGCCCGGTCCAACCTGACCGGGCCAGCGCGATTCGACGTGGAGATGATTGTAGTTGCAAATGGGCAGTTTGCATCAAGAAGCGGTCTTCCCCCTAGTCGACAGAACATGCACGGCCAATGCAAACAAAGTTGACCCGAACGTCCCGCTACCGACGGTCTGTACCCACCCACCCTCCTCCCCTGAGTCTATAGAACTCGACTCACTAGCCACGGCAAGTACACACGGGCCAAAGTATACAAATACCCATCTTTGACGTACTGGAATCAGCGCATCCCTAGCCCGTACGTCGTTGCCCGTAGTAATTGTCGGTCGACCCACTCTAGACGGGGGCTCAACAAAAATTCGATTAAACATGCCCCCGAATTCGGGAATTCGAATGCACGCGAGCTTTTTAACAACATTCCGTCTATTTGTTTTGCCGGATAATTTGTTTCGGAATTTATGTGTGTGTGAGGATTGCAAATTAACAGTCATTTATGCTGAAGAATGTATATCTCATTAGAAAAATCTTCCAACAATTAGACGACCTAAAGGCAAGATAATGTAAAAAAAAAAAAAAAAATCGAAATTTAAAACCAAAAAAGAGAGAAAAATGTGTTCTTAGAAAAATCAAGTTCGACAAATTTGATATTTGTGGATTTAGGTATAGACTACTACTCGGCAATCTGGTTAAAATCATAATTTTTGTTGTCGAATTGAAGCGCGACGTATAAATAAAGCAAATCCGGAGAGATCCGCAACGTCAATGCACTTCTTTTGCCTTCGACGACGAGCAAAATTTTCCCCGCCTTCCCCTTCGGCATCCTTGGCAGCAGCGGCGAGTGCACGTTCCATACCGTTGAAAGGAGGGAACAAGGCCGGCGATACAGAGCTCTGGTCAGTTAAACATGCGCATATTGCATGAAACTGGTAGTAGGCGACTCCAGAGATCGACCTCTGTATTAACACCTTTGCCGCGGCGTGGTGCGAGCCGGTTCGCTCTCCTTGTTCCGCGTCGCTGTGTTTCTCCCTTTTACTTTCTCTCACTCTCGCGGTGCCTCTGTCCTATCGAATAGTTAAACCATTATTTTCAGTTCGGACAGCCGGACAAAAGGAATCGGGCTGTTTGCGGTTGCTCGAGTGTGTCGTGCCAGGCGGACTCTCATGACTATGTTATCCAACTCGGCCGCGCGGCTACAATTACGTACTTGTGCGTTCTTTTGTTTTTTAATGTTCTTTAGAAAAATCAAAAAAACCCAACAAAAGAAGACATTTATCGACAAACATAATTTTTGATCTTTTATTGAGAATATTTTAAATTTTGTGTGCGAAATACATATTGTATTTGCAACATCAGAAAATTCGCACTTTCACAAAAATACCTTTTTCGAATCGTCAAAGACACATACATTTGGCAGCAGCTCAAGCTTCGCGAGGCAAGATATGAAAAAAACTAACAAAATCAAAGAACCGTGATCAGCGTTGCGAAAAGATGTTGCAAAAGAGCATCGATGCGTTCGAGTATCGACTTTACATGTTTTTTTTAAACATGTAAAGTTTAACGTGAGGATGTTAGAATATATATATATATACATGTGTGCTTCTTATAAATTCTTACATTTTTCTATCTTTCTTTCTTTCTCAAAAGTTACAACTTGTAGATATTATTAAACACACAAAGGAACTGTTTTATACACGAAATCATTACTCAGCCACAATACGGCAAATTTGTACCTATAATTCTTTTCTCATTCGGTATGCATAGATCCGTACATTTAAGAGGGTACTTAGCGAGTATGTACTCGCTACAAACGCATACTCCGCCAATGTATATACTCATGCATACCCACAAACACGGCGTTAGCTCATACCAACTGCAGGCAAACACGCCGCATCATTACGTTCTGCTAATTAATTGTGATTTATCGACTTTAAAATGTTCGATCAGAGGCACATATCTAGATAATGCAACGCTGGAGTTTGTATTCAACGTTTCGTGCACAATGCGTTTCGTGCATAACTTGTGTAAATATTTAAAACTTCGATGTGCAATTGGCGTCCAATTATTATCCGTTTTTGTTAATGAGAATTTACGTACGCTGACCAGCGTCGATAAAAATTCAGAATTTTTTTCTCTCTCTCTCTCTCTCTCTCTCTCTTTCTCTCTCTCGATTGCGGTATAATCTTTATTCCCACTACTGCAAAAAAGGATTATAAAGGATCATAAAAGACAGTTTTACGATCGAGACTCGATTTTTTTTAGAAATTCCGTGGCGAGCTATCTCATCTTCCTCCCCCGCACGTTCGCTTTTGTCTCGTTCGCTCTTATGAGTTGTTGCTCGCTGTGTCGTTCTCGACGCTGCTGAGTGGGAAGATCGCTTTGTCACGCTCGCTCTTAATTCCTTCTCTCTTGTCTCTGAACAGCCAAGCGAATTTATGACCTATTTCACGAAAGCAAACTACGTTATCTGTCTCCGATTAAGACGTTCCAAATTTAAAATTTTCATCGAGATAAAACTGCACTTTATCGAAATTTAATTTCCAAAAACTAAGAACGATGAACGCACTATCGCACGTGAATGCGTTCGAGATATAATTTGTAAGAAAGTTGGTCCTTTTCTCTCTCCTCCTTCCCTAATAATAATAAACGAAGCACAATTCGGAGATGATCCCGTTTGGGAAAGGTTCCGCAGGTAAGAGCGATCTTGGGATTTGTTAGCGCGTTCTTTCAAGTGCAAAGTTTTGGCGAACGCGACAAAATATTATGAGCGGTTCGTCGATCCGTGAGTAAACGGTTTAAAGAACTCCCGAATTTCTAGCGGGCAATTTGTCGTTGCACGACAAAAATTCATGCCTGACAAAATTCAACGAATGACGAAAGAACGTCGCACGAGAACGTCGCGCATAATTGCCGTGGCTGCTTGTCGTAGCAGCAACGAGGATAATCCTCAGCTGTCGGGATAATAATATAAGAACGCGTTTCTGAGATATTTCGTAAAATAATCCTTAGACTCGCGCGGGGTGATCCCCTCGACAATATGTACAATATAAAAATCGTCACGCTTCGAGAGAGAAGTTCACCTTCAAAACTAAATGTGTAAGATTGATAGATATACACCGTGAATGCCGATTGTTCCTTCCATTCCGATTTTTTTTTTTTTTTTTTTACTCCTGCACATGTTTGCGTAATAAACATAAGCAAACTTGGTTTCTCGCGTCCGTTCAAAATTCATCGATGTTGTAACGAGATTATCATCTCACGCGACGATGGAATATAATAAATACGCTCGTAAAACAGGAGCGCGACGACGGGACTTTTAAATCCGAGATACGCGAGGTACAG
Source organism: Pseudomyrmex gracilis (assembly GCF_002006095.1). Lineage (NCBI taxonomy): Eukaryota > Metazoa > Arthropoda > Insecta > Hymenoptera > Formicidae > Pseudomyrmex > Pseudomyrmex gracilis. The sequence goes on from NW_018020630.1 coordinate 364,851, forward strand.
TCACGTGTACGTACGTATGTTTGATCGTGCCAGACGCGCATGTGTCTGAGAAAGAGAGAGAGAGAGAGAGAGAGAGAGAGAGAAGAGCATCACATAGTCGGGCATCGAGTGGACTTGGCCGGTCGCCAAGATTCCCTAAACGGCGTTTGGATTTCTTCTGAAAAATCGTCGCGAAGACTGAACTCGCGAACGGTTGTTGAATGAGGAGTCTTTCTCGTGAAAGAGCGAAACGGCGACTGACGCGCGAAAAAGAGAAGGAAAGAGAGGGAAAGAAGGAAGGGGACAGAAGGAGACGGTTTCAGCTCGCGCATAAGTAACGCTTCGCTTTTTGCGCTACTTCACCTTGTTCATCGGCATATATATATATATATATATATATATATATATATATATATATATATATATATATATATATATATGTATATGTATATGTAACGTTATAGCAAGAGGATGAGAGAGAAAAGGACGAGAGACACCGGAGAAGAAAGAAATATGTGGAGGATAGAAAGAGAATCGTGTAAAAGAGGGCGAGAATGCCGCGCGTCGACGTGAACTAAGCCGATATCCCCGGACCCCATAGAGAAAAGCATTCTGCCAGTTTCTTTCCTTCTGTTTCCATCGAAAAGATTTTTCTACGCTCCGGCTAGGGAAGAAACGGATATTCCCGATCAGGGGGACACGTGCGCGCAACGCGATCGATGTTCGCGGAAAATACAAGCAATCGCAGCGCGATCGGAGAGATGATTCTTTGAATATCCGCGCCCGATCGATCTCAATTAGGAAACGAGTATAAATGAATGACTCGTATATTCTCAGTAGCTTATTATTCGGCGCAAAAGTGACGAAGTCGCCGAAAACTGTTTTTTTTTTTTTTTTTTTTTTTTTTCAGGACGCAATAGATAAATAAACGTATGATTTGTGTAAATTGTTGATCTCAACTACCTCACACACGGGGACACACATCGATAAATGTATTGAACACGTACTACTACACACGAGAAATAACATCGCAAATGCACAGCGGCGAAGTTTTATCTGTAGAAAATCGATCTTCTCCGCGAGATCGCCAACGTGTCAGGCCAAAATTGACCGAGACGCCCCACGTCGAAGCCAGATTTGCGCGCGATTCGCACAATAGGCGATTGTGCAGGGCGAATCGCGAGGAAGCGACCCGTTCAGACAGGCCTGCCAGCGTTCTCTCTGACAATTCCAAATATTATGACGTGTAAAACACCACACGCGCCAGATACCGACGGCGAGGCAGATATACCAGCTTGTACGTAATATGCTTCCGAACACGCATCTTGTCTTCTAAACGCGCGCGGGCGCGGTCACTGCTGCATGAACGACGAAAACGCGCATCTTCCGGGCGCGCATATACTCTTCGCCGATCGTTTGTCTGTTTGAACAACGTCTATGTACACACCGATCTTTTTTACGTGTTATCTTTCAGGGAAACGGAGATGAGTTACGTTGCCAGAAACGTCGGCGACGTTAATTCTTCTCGTCGCGCGAACGAGAAAACGTACATATATATATAATCCCGCAATTTCGCGTTCTCCTTCCGATAAGATCGATTAGATCCGTGCCTCACTAACACCGTGATGCTGTAACGTGTCTAACTCTGATCGACGTTTTCACACAGATCAGTCAACTGATGCAATGTGTATCATTAATCAATAACAGACAGATTTCATATGATATGATAAAAATCTACATTTCGGAGAAAAGATTGTGTCTATTTAAAAAAAAAAAGAGAGAGAAATATAAAATAGACGTGTGTGTTTTCAGTTATATTTATGTTACTCTCGACAATAAATGCGGTGGGTATCAAATTGCATTTTCCAGATATGCGCGAAACAGATCGCTCCTGTGTGTTTAAACAGCCACGCGCTGGATGCACTCGCGCGAATGCGCGCTGTTTGTTATCTTTCACTGGAAGGAATCTCCTAGCGATGACAGAAGAATGGTTTACCGCCGAACTTAATGATTAATCCGCGGTTTCACGATCTTGCCTTGCGGTATGGTACATAACCACATCATTTTGAAATCTAAATATTGTCTTGGAAAGTTAATAATATGACTTATATGCCTGTATGTATATATGTATATATACGCTCGGTTTTGCGCGTCATACCTTCCAAGATAAATACAGGGTGCAGCGCATATACAAAAATAGACAAAAGTGCTATGTTCTTTAAAATGCAGACAAAAATGCGTACGAACGACGATAATCTTCGGTTATCATTCGTCCCTCCATTAGAACGTGAGTTTTAAATTTTTCATACTTGTAGAGAAAAACCAGTTTATCATTGTAATGGCTAAAAACAAGCTTATGATACAAAAAAATTCGTGCGCCATCCTTTCTTAAGCTTTCAGACCTCTTATCTTTAACGTTATGTTGTTGTTTCAAGCTGTTTATGTCTTGACACGAGGGACCCATTAACGTTTGATTTACAACTTTCTTTAAATCTATATAAAGGTCTGTAAGAGATATAGATTTCCTTTTCAAAAAAGATACGACGCGACGCACGTATGTTTCGGTTCGTGAGTCTGACACTCTCTTGAATTCACATATAAGCAACATCTTTGTGTCACGCGCGCGCGCGCGGCGCAAGTTTGAAGGCGCGTATTGCTTACGCATACACGCGAGATCCTCAAATCAAATCGCCGCATCCTCCCCGTGTTACTGTATATCCGCCGCGCCACCCTATCGCCTTATAAGAAATCTCCGCCGTACCTCGATGGCAATATTTGGCTCGGCGACGCGCGGTCAGATCGGCAGGCACGATAAAATTATACACTAGGCCCATAAACGGTCCCGAAACTCGGCTGTTAAAATTAAAATCTGCCGCGAGACGTTGTTCACCGATGAATTACAGCCGGGGTACATCTTACGCGACAGTCCCACCGTGACTATAGGGACCACCTCTGGTTTTCTTACTTCGTCACTTTATATACCACTTCGTGTTGTTGGTTTATATTATATATATATATACATACGCGGTTTAATATTGGCCATTTTGTATTCCTTTCGCGTCGCTGATTTTCCGGTCGTTTCGCAAGCATACAATATGACGAGACGAAAAATTTAACCAAACGCGTGTGTGGTCCAATTGTTCGCAAGATAAATATCTCAGTACGGTAAAATACGTTTGTGTAAAATTTATTTTCTTCTGAATTTTGAAGTTTGTACATAAAAAAGTTTGCATAAAAATTTAGACGTGTAAACGTAATTTTCTTAGCGCGTCTTATTCCAACGAGGGTGTTGTCGAATAGACTTTGTAACGCTCTGCCAGTCTCTACTACAGTGTCTTTTTTTTTTTTTTTTTTTTAACTATATAAACACGCGAAACGATCGGTTACTTCTCCGCTATTAGCCGGCTTCCTTCGAGATTAAAAACACCTATGCAACTTGTGTATGCGTGCGTTACATCTCTGCTGTTTATTTCAGCAATAAATAATCCACTTTCCGAGAGAGAGAGATGCAATGTCACGGTACAAAGTGGCGAGTGTAACAGGCCACTTTATCATGAAATATCGAGGGAGGAAACATCGCACATACTATAAATGATAAACCTGACTTTATCTTATTTTTAAGTCGCCATATTCTTTATCGGCCGTAAAGCCGTAGAAAATGTCGAGCAGAAAGATAGAAAGAGAGAGAGAGATGACGTTACGAATAAAGGCTTCATGTCTCAAAGCCTATAAAATCAGCGCCGATGTATTGTAGCCTTTCGCTTGTGCATATAATATGGCAGTATGTAATAAACTCCCTGTGGCGTGTCCGCAAGACGATTGGGTATTATTTTTCGTTTTATTATCACTTTATTATTACCGCGGGTTTGCCTTTATAGCCATATTAAGACGGCGACGAGAGCGCGCGCGTTTGCGTGTGCGTGCACGGAGTGATTCACCTTCATCAGTGTTTTCCCCTTCTCGCTATTTTACCACTCTATCAATTACAAGCCGAGGATGGATCTGGTCGCTTTTTCGAATAACGGGGGTAAAAGTATGCGCGGTAGCGGTTCATACGTTATAAAGACGGCCGTCCGCGGCGCGCAACAAGTATCGCGGCTAATAAAGATTCGTTACGTTCTGGCAAAACTTTTACGAGGCGATGTTAAACTAATCTTGAAATAGTTAGTTGCGCGCCAAGCGCGTAATAACACTGTATCTCGCGAGAACTGCGTACTCGCACATTGACTTAACGACATTTATAGCGTACGAGCGGAATTTAATACCGACATTACGTTCTAGTCATGACCATCATACGATTATAAAAAGCACACAAGTTGAATTATCTTCCAAATTAAAAAAAAACTTCATATAAACCAATCAAAGTTTTATGACAACAGTCATGTGTGTCATTTTAAGAAAACGCGATAGGCGTGTACGCGATGCGCAATAACATTTATACGGAAAACGAATGAGACGCGCGTTGCGACGCGGTAACGACAATGTGGATCCAAACAGAGAAAACGAAGGGCTGGCGAAGGAAACAGGCGAGAGAAAACGAAGAAGAGGAACAAGAAGAACCAGCAGGTCAAAGGTGAAATCCAGCCTCTCGCCCTCGCTGGGCGGAGAGAGATCCAATCGGAATTCTTGCTCGGACTCCTTCATCTGCCAACTCAGTTCGCATCATGCTCTCATTATACTCCTATCGTGAGGTGCGATTAGGGGGGGTGCAAATTTGTTGGAATCGTTGCGCCGCGCGCTCCAAGAGTTCAGCAATGCGAATCTCGTGTCTTCTTATCTCTCTCGCTGCTTCGTGCTCGCAGCACACGGAACGCGGTACACAAATAATAATACTATTTAATTGTTTTGCTTTACAATTATAAGTTTAATTTATGATAAATCAAATTTTGCGTCGCAGCGCGGACAAACATTCGTATTTTAATAACAACTTTGAAACTCGGCATAAGTTTTACGAATGTTTTCCAATAATATGTGTGTGAAGTAATAATAATATTATTATCATAAATATAATTATCATTTTTTTTTTTAATCACAAGAAAATACAGTACAGAATTACTTCAAATACTTACACTTGTCAATTTTTGGTATACTTATCAACCATTTATCATTGTATAAGAGAAAATATAGCTAGGGAAAATGCACACAAATTTCTGATAAAATGTAAAAGGGTCCAAAAATACATATATAGCTTAGTGACATTCCAGAAATCTTCCTACAAGGAACTACCTACAAAGTGGGTCCTTATCCTATCGTTGAAAAAAACTTTAGGGATTTCAAAATATATAACCGAATCGGATAAAGATCTTAATGTGAAATGGAGAACTGAAATATTACTCCCTGTTAGAATCTAAATTGGCTTCTTTAAAATGCCCTGCAACAGGCCAGGTATTTATAATTTTAGCCTGATTTTTGATGTACTGAATTTACATAGCAATTCCGTGTTTTTGTGTTTTTTCGTTCGTCGCAAACCGATTTAATATAAATACGCTATCTTATTTCACGGACAGTGTATACGAATTCGAACAAGCTGAATTTTTAGATTCGATAAGTTTGCTATTACGCAACGCTTTTAAACATATGTATTATACGTCAGGTACCGAGCCTAATGCGCGTGTAACCTCTTTGCCACGCGATATATTTCAAGATGCTTATATCACGCGAATTTGTTTTCGATAAAAGTATAATCGTACGAACGAAACTTAAAGACGAGTCACTGTTTCAGTAAAAATTACGTTTATCGTAACTCAAAGTTGAATTGCATAGTTTTGAAATAAGAAAGAACATAAACTTACTAATGTTTTTTTTTGGCATGCCAAAAAAAAACTATTTGACATGAATTGTAATTGGTATCAGAGAAAAAAGAGAGAGAGAGAGAGAGAGAGTGAGAGAGAAAGATTATAACGTTAGACCAGGAATAAACAGGATATCTAAATATAATGTACTTTAAAACTTTTTTCTCATATTTCATTGTGCGAAATAATTTTGCAACGCGACATTCGAAAACATTGCACCGCGTTTTCTCTTATCGAGCGATCTGCGTATCGGCAATCGATACCTACCTACTCATCCAAGTACGGTCAAAACTTCCTAGGCCGAGTAATGCACCGGACCACCGGCATTGATGGCCACGAGCCAGCTGCATACGTTACAGCAACGAGAGGACGGCTGTTGTTGTTTTTAATTATGTTTATAATCAACGCGTGGCATGTCTATGGTAATCGGTACCCGCCTATTCGGTTCGCTCAAGCGAGATTTACAGCCCAGTTAGTCTCGTTTGCAATGACTCTCAAATCACACCCAACCGATCGGTGCATGAAGCACGAGAACGACATTTGAGAGACGAGAGCTTTGCTTAGAGTAAGACATAACGTAATCGAACGATCGCGTAACATTGTATATTTTGTAAAATTCATATTATGTACAAAAATACATATTATGCACAAAAATATTAAAAGAAAAACAAATTATACGCAACGCACAAAGTCGAATAAGTAAAGCTTTTCGTTAATATTTAGCGAAAGACTGTAATAGATACAAATTGGATGTCAGTCACTCGTAACAAAAGAAACCAATGAAATGTGTGCTCTAATGTGACTGACCTCTAGCACCTGAAGTGAGACTTGCTAAAGACTTTTGGTCATGCAAGGTCTACGTACGCGCGCTTGTATACTTAAATTCACAAAAAAAAAAAAACAGCTTGTTAATACAAGTGTGTGTGTGTGTGTGTGTGTTTGTTTGTTGATATCTGTAATTAATTTCTTTTATCTTCCCGATATACAAATGTCCATTGGCTCACTGACTACAGTACAGCGCGAGCGGCATTCTTTCGACGCCATTGAAAAAGATTTACCGAGCGTTCCGCACGACAGCGGCGAGTAGTTAGTAAAACCGTAAGAAAGGAAGTACACTATTGTCCGTAAAAGATCAATTACATCGCTAAAACTGCAGCATGCCCGTGAACACGGATCCTCGGTTATACCAATAAAACTTATTGCAGCGCTGAATTATCCGATGCAAAACGATTTGCGCAAAGTAAATACAGGAAAGTATTTCTGTGTCACTCCGATGATAAAATCGATACAATTATCTGTTGTAAGTCGCAAAGTAAATTTTTTTTTTTAAGGTTCTTACGAGAACCTAATCAGAACGTCAGGCTATAGCGTATATACCATACAAACTAGTTTGGTCTGATTGGCTAGAAGCATACCGAATGACATTCGCGTGTCACGGCTTGCTCGTCCGGACGCGTAAGCGACAACGTGTGCGAACATTAAAGCATAAAGTATCGCGGGACGGCTGTGTAAACGAGACATCGCTTTGATGCCCGTGTGACGAGGGAGAGACAGAGAGGGAAAGGGGAACCAGGATGAAAGGATGAGGGGAGGAAGGACGTGCGACAACCTACGAGCAGCGATCCTCAACCGGTGGCTACCGCATCACGCATCGAAGAAGGATCGGTCACGTTTGTGTCGGCGGACAATTTAATCACGACGCTATTGGAGGGTGGGCGTGAACCGTTTGTTTGGCCGTCTATTAGGCAATAATAACCGGGGTGCGCCTTGCCTCGAGGAGAGCCCACGAGATAATTTATTCCCAACGGAGGCGCCCTGCGGCCTTGCCACGCCCAGATACGCCACCGGCGCGCACTTGCCACCGCTTTCAACGTAGGTATATAACGTTGAGGCTCGTGCCTCAGCCGCCGTCAACGCGCAGCTTCTTTATAATGTAACATCCGCAAACAAGCACGTCATAAACACACCTCCAACGACAAATGCAAACGTTTATTTTCGCGTCTCTCGCTCAACAGCTCGTTTGCCAGCGGGATGTGCTTGCTCATTGATGGGTCCTGGTGATGATCAAACTCTCCCCGCTCTCTTTTCCCTTTTGCCGATAGTCACCACCAGCGCAGTTTGTTAACCAGAATTTGTTAAGCAGAGTTTTGCGGCAAATGCACAAGGTAACATGAGAGATTGCGAGAAGTAGATAAAAATGTTCTAAGAGAGACAAACAGATTTTAAATAAGATAAGATCGATCCAATCGATGCGCTTCGAACGCAAAATTCGAGATTCGAGGATGTGTTTCGCGCAACACGGATATATCAATACCATAAAAGAGTATCACGCGGCATGACAGATATACGACAGTTTGCAAAGAGTGCAAACAGGTAGTCTCTTTCTCGGCTTTCGTATCCGCGCTCAGCACGGCGCGGCGCGGAGGAAATCTCCCGAGGGTAGGTTTAAAACAAGGAGAGAGACGCTCGAAGAAGACGGGTGCCTCGGGAGGACTGACTCGGGCGCTTTGATTCGGCTTCGCCTGCAATGCATCCAAGGCCACCTCGAATCTGGACGCATAAACATGCCAGGATCGTGGGACGTCACTCCCCACATAATAACAATAAGAATCCGTCGGCGCGGCTCCGTCCCGCTGCGCATCACATCATGTCCTCTCGCTCCCTCGGGAAAGACAGCACCGGAGATTCCACGTGATTACAGTCGCGGGAGCGTCTTCACAAATCACTCGGTCGCTGCGGACTCCTTCGAGAGGAGTGCGCGCTCCTTCCGCTCTCCTCCTCCTCCTTCTTCTCCACCTCGACGTCCATCGACCTTCCCTCTCGCCGTCTGCCCCATCCCCTTCGTCCGATGTTCTCCCCGCGTTCCCCTTCTCGCCGCCCCACTCCCCCGCATTCACCGCGTACCCTAACGTGCCCCCTTCCCAGGGGCGCACGTATACACACACCAGAACTTGACCAGGTATTCCGTTTGCGGTAGGCTTCGATAGCCTTCCCGCATGTATTCAACTTGCTAATAAGTTACATCCGGTAGTCTCCTTTCGCGTACACCCAAACACGCGCGCGCGCACCGGGACATGTCGAAAAGCGTGGGACCCCATCTACCACCTCTCACGAATAGGCACGGTCAATGTTACAGGCGTAACTCGAGTCTAGAATTAAAATATCGCCCCATATATTGCGCGAACATTATGTGTTTTACCCTTTATCGATTTTCAATTATATAATATTATTTACACATAAGCGCCTTTAATGACTCATAAGATATTATCTGTATACATACGGAGTAATATTAGTTGTGAAACATATGAGACTCTAAGTACAACAGTGTTTGAGTTGAGCTGTTAAGAAAAATATTTATTTCGCTCGTTAAAGTTTTATATAACAGCTCGATATCAAACATAATTAATTGCGCGATTACTCCGACTATATAATTAAACTAATTACCGAGACGCTGTCCGCAATTTAAGCCATAATCGTCGAAATTCGTTAAATCCGCCCCTGCCCACCCTTCTCTCGCAATTTCTTCCCGCCAACTGTCTTCGATCTTCGGCTCCATCAGATTCTTACACTCTCGTTTCAACGGAGATAGCCCGACCAAGATAGATCCGTAACATAAATCTATATCATACGCTATAACTTCTATCTTCATCGCTCGCAACTCGATAAGCAGACCATAGTTATGCGAAACGGTAACTAAAGCTTGCACTGACTATAATATAAGACACGATCGTGAAAGCGTTACGCATCATATATGATTAATGCAATTGATTCTACGCTATACGCGGACCTTGAATTATTATCAATGGATGAGAGTCCAAAGTTGAAGGTACTTTGGACTCTCATTCATTGATAATAAATCAAGCTTTGATTTTACGAATATTTCGAAATTAAGGAAGTTTTTGTTTTCGACGATTAATTGTAAAAAAAAACAAAATAGATTTACAAAACGGATTCGTGTGAACTAAGCAGATCACACGGCACTTTATAGAAGAAAGTAACAGTTTTGTACAAAAATTCATCAAATATACCGATATATTCGATCGAATTGCTCGAAATCATTGTTTTGGCTGTACGAATTTCGAATAACGTTTACCTTAAGACGAGAGACGTGAATAAATTCCTTTTCCTTGTATATATATCTATATATCTATCTAAATAGCTCGTCAAGCTATTCCTATACACCGAAAAAATTGTATTCTTGTTTTGAGGATATCCCACTTACTTTAAGTATATTTTATACTAAAATAGGCGCCAAGAAGAGTTTCTTATTTTAAGAGGAAAATCCTCTAAATAGTAATATTGATAAGAATATATACTGATTAGAATATAAAAAAAGCCTCTATATAGAAAAACATATATATCTTACTATCGAAAAAGACTATATTCTCAAATTAAGAAGATATTCTTAAATAAAGAATATATTCTTAATTTCAGAAGAATATCATCTAAAATCTTTAAGAAGATTTTTTAAGTATAAAATCTTCAATTTACGAGAATATAATTTTTTCGGTGTATCGATTAAAGATATCTCTTTTAATCGATAGGAAAGTATATTTCTGCTCTTAGCGTTATCGTCGCGAGTGTGGTCTTTCTACATCAAATCTATTAATACGTTTAGATACTTCACGTTAGCAAAAGCGAGAGTAAATCGATACATAATAACGAGTCCTTCACTCGCTCGACGCTCACTTGATGTCCTCGTGGATCTCTCGGATATCGGTGACTTTCTTCCGTGCACCAGCGAGACCTCGCTCTCCCGTTCAGCGCGCGCACAGAGCGGCATCGGTCGCGGCGAGGCGACCAATTAAATAAATATTCGTTGACATCACGGTCGCGTCACTTCTACAAACTGTCCCTTTGACTTTGACATTCGGTCGAAAAGGAAGTATACAGTCACTCTCCCGTCTCTGCGCGACTTTCTTTTTTACCGTTTCACGAACTAACTGGGGAAATGCACGACGATCGGTTTGAAATTTCTCGTTCGCTGTTCGTTGCAAGAAACTCGCGAATATACTCGTGCGCTATATAGATTTTCCGTGCGCAGAGAGAACGTGCATACATAATCGATTATTTTCGTATTCTAATATAATTCTTAATTCTTAAAAGGTAATAAACATCACATTCACGCGTGTCGTTTATACCTTGGGCGGATGTTCGAAGTTATTAGAAGTTTTTGACAATTATATCAATAGATTTCTTCACGACTATACAAAAAGAAAATACACGTGGGTGTGCGTTCACAGATCTCCATAACGCGTTATCCCGAGGTGTCGAGGTGTTCTTTCGGCCACTTTGGCCACGGCAAGGACCGAAAGGGGATCCAGTGGGAACGGCCAAGATATATCGTCCCGCTAGCTGTTAATAAGACGAGACAATGCTCGGAGACCGTCCACGGCCGTGTGTTGGCCGTGTGTTCGGCGGAAAGCCTCCGAGTGAGCGTGTGCGTGTGCGCGAACACGGCGCTTGTGTGAGCGCGGGACCGGGATCTCTTACGACTGTGTGCTCGAGAGAAGGCACGGGCGTTCATATGTTTATTAGCTGGACCCGGCATAAATAACGCAGCTATAAGGTATAAGAACGAGAAGAAAGGGTGGTAGGAGCCGGCAGAGTGCGAGGAGGGCCCCCGGACTGGGCCCGTTCGAGGGGGCTGGTGCGACAGCACTCAGAGACAGGGGAATGCGGGGAAGGAAGATGGGAAGGAAGGGGGAGGGAAGGGGGTTGAGAAGGCTGGCAGAGAGAGCGCGCGAGAACAGGGCGGACGAGCTTCGGTCTCCGAAGATCGCCCGAGTAAATTGTCACACGCTCTCTCTGTTCTGAGGAAACCGAGAATTGGGGTGGCGGTGTGTCCGGCAGGAGATGAGGGGGAGAGGGTGGAGAAGAGGGTCTGAAAACGACAATCGGTCCGTAAGAAAGAGGTGACGGAGAAGGATCGCGGGTGGAAAGAGATCCTATCCTAAGGACTGTATATAGAGAGACCGGGGAGACGACTATGTGAACGAGAGAAGAGAAAGACAGAAGGAGAGGCGAAGTATATTCCTTTCTTATTCCTTTTTTCAGCCGCGAAGTCAAGACGGAGAGATGGCCGAGCGGCGCGGCGCGGCGGGCGGACGGACGAACGGACGGACGGGGGCGGCAGCGCGGGGTAGCGTCCGAAGAGTAAAGTGGATGGAGGGAAAGATGGACCGAGAGCCTGGACCTACCTAATTTACCTCCCAGATAATGCGGCATAATTAAAGCAAAATGTAACGTCGCTGGCAATTAAAACAAATTTATGCGGCCGAGATTTGCGATCGGCCGACCCGAGTTCTCTTTCTGCCAACCTTGAACGCGTTCTTACCTTCTCCCTTCCACATTGCACGACGAATGCATTATTATTGTTATTACGGACTGCTGAATGTCGTCGGATCGATACATTTTATCGGAGATCGCCGAAAAAATCTTAAAGCGAACTTGACTTCTGCAACTGGAATTTAGTATAAGAAAATCCGATATTTTACTTCAAAAGTATAAAACGCGAAAACAACCACAATACACGCGCAATGCTATCCTGAAATTTAAAAAAAAAAAAATACACATAAAAAGTTTTGGAAAGTTAAAATTCAATTGCTTAAAAAAAAGAGCAAATAAAATTTTGCAACAGCTTTTATGTCTGTTGAATCGTTCATAACGAAGTCCAATTGAGTTTCTTGTATCCTCGAAAAATATTGTATCGCACGATCTGGGTTTTTTATTATCAACCGCTCTCATCTCACTAGTCTACGTAATTTAAATGAATACGACTTTTCCACACCGAGAGAAACGTGCAAGCTATCCCTTTTTTGTTTCTCCTCTCGATCGGTTCACGATACCAATGGCCGATCGAGAGAGAGAGAGAGAGAGAGAGAGAGAGAGAGAGAGAGAGAGAGAGAGAAAGGGAGCCGCGCTTATAATATATAAATCTTGATCCTTTTTTAATATCATTTCAAACAGACCCTAACAATATCAGTTACCCCCACTGTCGTCTTATTAGCCAGAACGGTGGAGAAGAAAAAAGGCAGATTATATAAACGCGAAATTCATGCGCGACATGCCTTGAGCGGTAAACGCGCGCGGACGTTGAAAAAAGAGGAAGGACGAAAGAAGGGCCGAGAGACGCGCCTCGACTGGATATATCTGTAGATAAATTGACGTCAAATCGGATTTTATTGCGAGGGAGAAGGACGCGGGAGGGAGGAAAGAGAGACACGGGGAGAACTGGGAATATCCTGGACACGGAGGCGAAGAAAGGTGATAGAAAACAGGTCCGGTCTCGCCTAAAGCGAGGCACAACTATTTCGTGTTTTTCTTCGGAGATCCGACGCGCCGCTATCGCTACGCCATCTGCCTGACAAACCCGCGCCATCCTCATGAATACGTCATATCTATTCTTTTGCCACCGGAGCACCAAACACATAAACCCCGGGACCATTCGACTCCCGTCGTTCTTCTATCTTCCGTTTATTTTCTACCGATGCGAATTCTCTTCGATCGAATATTTCGAGAAGATGGTTTGAGACTCGACGCGCCTGAGTCCACGTATAAACCTTCCGCGACATTTAAATTGTCGGAGTTAGTTTTGGATTTGGTTTGGAAAACTTTTGATTTTCTTTCGTACATGTACACGCTTTATTGACTGCGATTCGAAATGTGTGTATGCGTATATGTATGATTGCTACTGCTCTTTATCTTCTTAATGTAAAAGAACTGATCATATAATACTAATATCTATAAATATTTAAGTGACGATACTATATTAACGCGATGTGATGTTACTACGTACGCGAAGAGGAAAGCGCGTACATCAATCGCGCGGATTAAAATGGTTCGGCAATTTTATTGCCACGAGAAATCGGCAAAATCGCTTAATTTTCATTGGAATTAAGAGAACGGAAATCTTACGCTTTCTGTGGTGATGTGATCCACCAGCGGGCAGCATGCCCGTAGACTGAACAAATCTAAATGAACATGCCGAATGATAAAGGAACGATCCGCGAACACACGCAGGTTTTTATACCGGTTGCGTCTTCGCAACCTAATTGAACGCAGCGCAATCTAAACGGCGTCAATTTGCTGACTCCCCTTGCACTCTGAATGGCTTCAACATCCCCACGTACAGACAGAGAAAGAAAGAGAGAGAAAGAGAAGGAAAGACAGAAAAAGACAGAGATAAAGAGAGAAAGAGAGAGAGAGAGAGAGAAAGATTACCACCTGCTGCGGCAGATTTTCTGCGGTCTTTTAATGCCACGATCATCGGGATTTGGCTCGGATGTACTAAACGCAAATCTATCGTGCTGCAGGTGTCGGAAAGCATACTTAAGACAGATATATACAATTGTTCGTGGAATTTAAAAGCGCACGTGATAACACACACAACAAGATACTTCTCTATTACACAAGAACCAATCTCTCATCGTTTATTCGAATTTTTATTAGAGCTAAAATTATTTCGTACGCGCTAACTCACTTGAATAAAATTTGAGAGTAATCAGGCAATTTTGTTATTAAAAAGAGATATCGAAAACTTGAAAAAAAAATATCATAAACAACTCTCCTTAATTCAGCAGAAGCGTTTCCGACACAGTTAAATATGCAATTCAACGAATGATTTATAAACTACTCGGAAGTTTATATAGCTGTGACGAATAGGAAGTGTTAGGTATTCTATCCTCCAGTTAATTAAAAATTCATTATTAAAATCTATTATGTCCACGGAGTGTCAAGCAGCGAATGCTGAACAGACAGGGTATAGATGTTTATGAGAACGCACAAGTATTGGTGATCCCCGTGTTTTGTGAAAGATGCACAGGACGGGTATATCCACTAATCCTAGGAGAAAAAATGCACCGCAGGTGTCAGTCCCGGCGCCGGCGCTTGTCCACGACGAGCCGACTACTTTTCTTTACGTATCCACGCGCACATTATAGCCCTCAAGATCTTCACGCGAAAATTATGAGCCGGTAAAAACAATAAATCTGTTCGGACCGAAAAAAAAAAAAAAAAAAACACACTTTTGTTTTAATGATTCCCAAGAGAGACACTTGTCGTGGTTGCACGACAATAGAACGTGACAAACAAAAAAAAAAAAAAACACACTTGAGTTACGAAAATAAAAAAAAAACAAAAATTTCACACTTACTACTCGAAATGTTAACTGTATGGCAACACACCCCATATACAGTCCTTGATCCTTTCGCCTTATCCCAATCTAGCACCCTACGACCTCACCACTTTTGTACCTCGCCGCTTTACCGCAGCTTTTATACTATAGTCTTTCCGTCCGAAATGCTCCACGACGACCCACCTGTTTTCTTACGTTTATGTACATATGACAAGATATGACACAGCATGCTAATCCAAACAATTGTGCGTAGCAATTTTTGTACAATATTTTGAGTAAATCATATAATACTACAGTTTCTGTATGTATTAATAATAAAACTGGATAATTTTAATTGTATCTATTATAAATTAATTAGTCTAGGATCGTCTAAATAAGTGTTGACTCTATGGATTTGCATTTCTATTCAATAATAATGACAATTATCATAATAATAAAAATAAAAATAAAAACAAAATAATAATAATAATAATAATAATAATAATAATAATAATAATAATAATAATAATAATAATATACAAGCAGAATATTTCTTTCGTTCAAAAACCAAGTAATATTCTAAGTATTTAATTAAGCATCTTTTTTCGTTCAACACACTTAATTAGTAATAACAGTAATTAAATATAAATGTTCGTTTGTGAGACTATAAAAAAAAATAAAAAAAAAAAAAACAAAAAAAACTGACAGGACAATGCAGACGCCGTTGCACAAATGTCAACGCACTCGTTACGGCGACAATCTCTCCCTGAGTTTTGTTCGTCGTCTCACGTATACAATCACCAGAACAGTCGGATCGAGCGCAGCGTGGAACGAGAAAATAATTGGGCAGCATAAAACACGATATCGTCGGCACATCGGCGCGGCGGAGCAGCGCGCGAGGCGCGGGGTGGCGTGGTACGGCGCGATGGTGGTGGCGAGAATGCGCCGGAGCGCTGTTGGAAGCGCGTTAGAATATTCACGTTGAAACGCGGCATATAAAATCATAGAGACACGAGTGGCTCGCTATAATAATGCATAAGGAGGCGGGCACTCCTCCGGGACAAGCCACGCCTCGCGCTCTCGCGCCACCCGGTGGGGATATCGAGCATCCGCCGGAAGGGGAATAAGATAGAGAGAAAGACGGATCGTGCAGGTAGGAGGACGAGAAACGGAACGATATGCGAGGGGAAGCAATACGGAGGAGCGAGGTCGCGAAAAGATTCCTCTCGCGCCCCCTTACGAGGGGCTCATTCGATCACGCTTCGAGAAGCACGGGCCGTGCGTGAGCAGCCTTATGACTGGCGTCCGTTTCGTTTGTCATAGGGTAGGGTAAGCGAGAGGGCGTAAGGATAAAAATCCAGTTAAAAAAAAAAACAAAACGCGTGAAAAACCTGTCTTACCTTTTTTTTATTCATAGCGGTTAAGCTGTCCAAAGTGAGCCCTTACGTCTCGGACAGCTCGTGCGAGGTTGGCGGCCAAGAGATACCGGGGTCCATCTTTTTCTCTCCCTCCCTTTCTCTTTCTTTCGAAAGAATGCACGCGGACGAATAATCGCGCAAAATTACATGCGTGCAACGTGCCTGGTGTGTAATACGCGTGGAAGTCGACTTGGCTTGTGTACAAGGGTGAATCTCTGTATCCGTCGCGCGGTGGCGACGCATGGAGAAGGGGGCGCATCGCAAAGGAGGTTGCGCGCCCGCCGCCTCGCTCATGTAGTGGGGCAAGAGCGCGAGGGGGAAGGTGGGCGCAGGACGACGGAGAGGGGCGGCGGCGGTTGCGAAGCGCGGCCGAAGTGGGGGGACTAAAGCGCGCGCAAGGCAGTATCTCATGTACCCCTACCCGCAACGCGTCTCGCGACGGCGGAGAGGGGTGCCTGGACGTCAGGCCCAGAGCTGGTCCGTCCGTCGTCCGGCCGACTCCGAAGCACCTAGAGCAGCGGATTTCGCGCGAGATATAGACCCATAAACACGCACGCGTACACATACGCACCCGCGCACGACACGTAACGCGTATACAGACACATACACACAAACACACACACAACATACATACATACAAACGTCACGCGCGCGCGCATACACATACGTGGCCGTCACACTGAGAAACACGCCAGCCGGTCACTGCACACGTGTGTCGTACATGAGCAAACAGTGCGTTTAGGACACGTACCGCGCGCGCGTACACGTTGCCACCGTTCCCGTAGATGTGTTGATCCGTAGACTTTACGCGTCACGCGTCACGACCGTACGCACGTATCCACCTACTCTGTCCCTGCGTCGCGACATCGAATAGCCGCGGAATGTCGCCGGTTTCTCGCTGCTGTACGTTCGCGGCACGCGTCGAATGAATTGCGTCAGGTAGTAATCAAAGAATCGCGGTTAATCGCGATTGTGTATGTGTGGTGAATCGCGCTTACGATCCATACGCCGGAGGAGGTCATCCAACGGAACGAGCGGCGTCAGTAACGAAAACAACTTGTTTGGGAATCCACGGACGTCTTTCGGAGCAGGGAGAGAAAGGAGGAGAGAGTGTGTTGTGCGTGAATGCATGGACCACGTGCGAACCGTTTAGGACAAGCGGAGCCACGAATCAGTGAGAAAACAGTTAACTATCGAGTGCGCGGAACGACGGATCTCTTTTTGTGACATCGCGCGGTAAGAAATCGCGCGAGTGTGAAAAACTATGTTAGTGAAATTCGTACGCGAACTTTATTGGCCTCTATGGATTATTGGCTAAGTAGTTGATGCGCTCACCGGCCGGTGGCGAGAATAACTCTCTTTTGGCGACGATCCATGCATAGGACGCTTCGGGAAGTGCATTCGCGATTTGCTAAGTAGTGCCGATAGTAGTGAGTTCAAGCAGCGATCGTGTGTTGTGATTTCGATTGTTGCTGCACCGGAACACTGTGTGAGAAAGAGAGAGAAAGAGAGAGAGAGAGAGAAAAAAGAGAGAGAGAGAGAAAGAGAGAGAGAGAGACATGAGGTGCGCATCTTTGACGTTACAGCGACGTCGTCTACCGCCGTTGTCCCGTCGACGACGTCTAGACTGACCGGACATCCCGCAGGAGAGGAAAACAATATCCGCACTGACAGCAAACGCCAGTCGATTCCACTGTCAAACGGCGGCGGACAACTGCTTCTTCGTCGGAGTAACGAAGAGAGCGAACTGATTCATCTGAGTCGGAGGGATGTCACGGAGAAAGCAAGCTCGACCAAGCCGTGCCCATCTTGAGGACGATCTTGTCCAGAGGCCTCTCCTGACCAATCCGACTGGAACTATCGCAAGCGAGATCCGTAAGTGATTCTTTGGATTTAGCATGGATAAGAAAAAAAAAAAAAGAGCCTCTCTCTCCTCGACCGAAGGATTTCCGTGTGAGTGTTTCCGTCGAATTGAAATAATTTTCTCATTGAAGATTAGATATATCGTAAGCGCGCAGTGTGTAAAGTCTGCTCTAAAACGCACAATGCACAATTTAATTAACGAACAAGTTCGAAACGATTTTTGTATCTTGTCAGAATCCATTATGTTTGAAATTTACGCGAAGTTTTACGACGTTTTGTAAAAAAAAAACGTTTCATTGTGTGAAACATGTCATTATTTTTATCTCAAGCTATATATTATTTTAAAACTTCAAAAATATCACGAATTCTTGACGTTTACTTCTGAAAGAGACTAGGACGCATTACAGTACGATGATATGATCTGTTTTTCTTAGTGATTTTATCAAGCGCAAACCACTATATAAAAGACAAATAAAAAAGAATAATAATAATAATAATAAACACAATGAGAGATGTGTAACGATGAATTTTTATTTTTTTTTTTTGTTTCCGCTGTAGTCGAGGTCACATGTGCGTCGAATCGTGTTTAAAGTACAAGCATCTTTTTCACAGTGTTTGTTTTTTTCATAAATTCGTTAAATACACGACACCCGGAGCGCAAATTAAATTGAGAGAAACGAAGTTACACAATTGCTCAGTTCGCGTATCACATCGCATTTTACTTCGCGTTAGTTCGGAGTAAACGATAAACGGCGATAAGAAAATTGTAATCCGGAGGTGCAGTAACGGTTTTACGATATTGACGCGATGCGAGATGGCTGAAACTAGTTCGATATACGGTGAGAAAACCGGAGCGACAATTGCCGCGACTGATGTCAGCGCGACCGTTTTAAAGAGCGCGATTACCGGCGAGCAGCGTCGTCGTCGTAAGCGCATGGGTACGTGCTACACAACGCGTATGCGTACCAGAGTAAAATTGCGCAAATTACCAGTGTCGAGACGCGATATGAAACGTCTAGTGTGATTAAATGACAATACGTCTTCGCAATGCGGTCGCTCCGCCAAATGCGCTGGAAACCTCGATTCCCGAGAGCACTTTCCGTCGGACTGAACGCGCGCGCGTTCGGTTTCTCACGCATCCGCCTCGATAAAACGTACCTGTCTCGACGTAACATCAAAGCGGCCTTAAAAAAAACGGCCAACAAAGTTTTCGTCTCAGTGTTGACCGTAAGATTTTCGCCGCATTTCGATTATGCGCGCGCGCGCGCGCACGCACACACATACACACACGTACAAAAACAAAAATTGCATCTTTATACGTAAAATTCATTCACTGTCAGATGTTCTTTCGTGTGCATCAGGCGACTCGTAGTCGTGCGCAACTTGGTTTTTCTAAATATTCATTCATTTGTTTCTCAAGTACTCATTCATATGCGTTACAACTGCTGATAAAAATAAAACTGCTGATAAAATTATATCTTTTATTGATTAATTTAATATTTTTTGTTTTAAACTTAATTTGCATAGCCGTCGAACACTTAAAAATGTGATATAATTGAACTACTGTGAACCGCTCACGACGCGCGAACTTTTCAAACTAGCGCACGTGAATTTTGGGACTGTATAAGTGCTTGTGTGTTCGCAGTTGTTGCAATTTTATTTGTGAGAAAAAAAACGTTAAACTGATCGAGCATGTAATGATTGTAATAACGCTGCTTCGCGTTTCTGTCGCATTCACGACGATTCTTCGCATCGAAGTCCAATTTTTTGGACTGTTCTAAATAATATCGAATATAAAGTTTGTATAGCGCGCAATATAAATTGCATTTTTTTTATATATATAAATTTATATTTATTTATATATATCGAATTAGAAGACAATTTAATTCATGTATCGTGTGTATTTTCGTGAAAAAGATTTTACACGTGAATTATGTGAAGTGCACGAAATGCGAGAAGAGAATTTCACAGACGCGCGATAATGTCTATCTAAAAACATAAACTTCACCGAGAACATTTACATTTCTTCTATTAAACATAACCAGAACTTGTCGTCCGATCGCGAGGGATAAGAACTCGTCGCTATAAACTACTCGGTTTTACTGAATCCACGTACTTGACGTTCGCGTATCCATTTGGTACGTGTACCATTCGCGAAGATTCACGTTTTAACAGAAAACATTTAATGCTAGACACACGGCTTGTCGATAAAAAAAAAAAAAAAAAAAAAAAAAAAACGGATTTTTTTGTATAGAAGAGAGTTCATGGAAAATATTTTTCAGAACGCGCGGGAGAACAGTTTTTCTTTTTTTCGTACGTAGGGCGGGAAAAATTATAACGGCGAACGCCGCGACTAATGCAACTTCAACATAGACGTCGTACGCGAATGCTCTTAATTTGTCGAACTTTTTCAATTGCAAGTTTCTGCAGTTTCCTCCGCGCCGTTGTGTGTTTCTCAACTTCGAATAGTTGAAACATCTCGAAAACAACATAAAAGCGCGTTTCATTCCTAGCGCGTGTACGTGACAGGCCCCGCGGTTTCTTGCTGAGTCAGAAGCAAAATCGAAAATGTCTGCGGATGCCGCGACAACAATAGATCGGACCGCAGTCCGTCTATATAATTCGATAATTAGAAGTTTTCATCCGATACCCTTCATTTGACGTAGCGTGACTTGTTCGAATAGCTCAGTCATAATTTTTCTCATATCGCGCGCGTTTGTGCTTACGTCTACCCTAGCTAGAAATATAACACAGATTTCCTCACAATAAAAGAGATGTAGCGTGTGTAATTTTTTATTACAAATTTTATCTTACTGTAAACAACGTGGCAGGACGTTCTTTTGATAACGAGAATTTTGTTATCTTTTTTTTTCTTTAGCATTCAAAATTGACGTGTCATATGTTGTAATTTTTATAGTGACAAATTGAGCTGTTGACATGACATAACATGACATAACATTAGGAATAAAAACATCGATAATGTCGGTGCGCGTTAAGTGAACCGCGGACAACTGAGCTGTGCGATAATAATGATGCTAAAAAAAATTATGTATCACCTTATCAAATGCAATGGCTGCTAAAAGTTTCCTTCATTGCATAATATACGTACAAAGATAAAATCTTGATTACGAATATAGATTAAATCTAGTAGAGCATACTTTGTAATTTTATTAAACAGTAGCTGTCACAGATATTTTGTGAAAAATTCTGATATATATTTGTAAAGCAACCTTAAAGTAAAACGTATATATTTTTTTGTTTTATAATAAAATAAGTCGTATTATAGTTAGATTTTGGCATTGATATATATCAAATAGAACGTTTATTTCGTTTTTTTCTTTCGTGTATTCACAAGTGTTTCTTTTGCAATTTATATTTTTATCTCATCGTGTACAAACATAAGTAACGATGCGTTTTGTTTGCATTTAATATCTGTCATATTTTATGGCATACAAATAAGTATATTATTTATAAATGTGTACATGTTAAAATGAGTTTATCGTGGTTGCAGAGAGGATTTGTGATCAAAGTTCAGAAATTATTATTGTTTCTTACAACAGGTCTATCCGCTCAAAAAAAGACAACCATGAGCTATATGAGCTGATAAATCATAAAGTATGAAACGCAGTATTCACAAATCAATTTGCATTTCTTTCCCTGTTATCTTAATGTTATACATACTACGAAAATGTGAGCGAGAGTCACCGGATCAAAGGATACCATTGTATATAACGAGGATAAAGCGATTAATGTGTATCGAAACAAAAAGTTAATACTAAATTATAAAAACAAAAAATTACAACAACAAGATAATATTTTACATAATGAAACAATTTTATAATATTTATTTATATTTGTGTTTTATGTTTAGATGTAAAAATATGCGCATACAAATACAAAAAACAGATAAACATAAAATAATTCAAAAAATTAATTTATATAATTTTTGCAAAATAAAGAAAACTTTTTTCAGTTTTTTTATTTTAATACTAAAAATATTGAAATACTTATGCTATACTTATCTGTGTACATACACACAAAACTTTTCTTGTGTGAAATACAACAATTATATTTGAATATAATTTTTAATTAAAATACTAATTAAAAAAGATTTTCTATAACTTGTGCGAAATTGAATTTGTAAAGAAATTGAATTATTGGAAATAAGATATTATCTCGAAAAAGAGACGATATTTGGTCATATAAATTACGATCCCTCGAGAATTGGACGAACCTTTAAAGGATATTGAAGCAGTCGAAAAGAGAGATATAACTTCACATTATCGACCGCAGATGTTCAAAAACCGATGAATGAATCATCGATGATGAATATTACGTTTATTACGTGCGTGTCATTTTCTTGCACGGAAAATGCTCCAATGCGGCAATATGTCTTTTTGTGAAATCGTGAAGAGCGGAGAGTTTTGAAAGGCGTTTCTCTTGAAGTTGTCAGTGAACAGTGGAATATGCTGACGTGAAGGAGATCGTTGACAGACGAATAGAGAAGTCTCGTCGTGTGTGTCCGTTGTGAGGACGACGGACGGGAAGTTGTCTGCCGCTTCGGACGGCAGCTAATGTGTGACAAGTAGCTAAGAACCGTCTAACCGTCTGACTTGCACCGACTGCATATTAATAGATCCTAATATGCGCAGTCGCGCGCGCGTTGCTCTTAAGCCCGGCGTCATTATGTCAGCCGTTTGTCCGTCGAAAACTATAAAAGCCCGTCCGTGCGCGCGTTCGGAACGATTCTATTCCGACAACAATTTGATGCGCGCGAAATATTTCTTGTCCAGAACATCAATGAGGTACTAAGTACAAACGGTTTCTGCAATTCTCTGTCGTAATGGAGGAGACAACGTGCGGATTTATTAGTTCCCGAGAGGTAGACGCTACTTGTAATCTATCACAAAGCTAAAATGAAAATATATCCCCGCTGAAGTCCCCGCGTCTTCTTCCGTCTCGTACGCATAAATGTCCGAAGATATCTTTCGTATAGATTTGACAAATTGTGCCCCACTGCTTGCCAAGAGCGTTCCGTTTGTCGATTCGTTATTTCAAATGATGCAAAAAACAAACTATCGGCGGTCAGCATGGACTCTTACATCATCGCACTGTTTTTAATTGTGACGATGAATTATTAAGCGTAAAAAAAAAAAAACAGTTGGTTTACAATAATAACATTTGTGATTATTTATTGTCGCGCTGTGTATATCATTATTATGTATGTAACGTCATGCGTTTCAATGAAGACGTGTATACATTATCATGATACATTATCATATACACTTATGGCGATGGATATAGATATGTAAAATGTGTAAAATCATGCGCATCGTCGAAAACATCTTTTGCATTTTCATTAATACGAAAACGATTCTCGGACTGATCATAATGCATGTGAGTTATTGTCAGTGAGTATTGTTACGAAATATTGCGAATTACGTGATATTTAAGAGAAAAAGAAAGAATAAGAGAGAGAAAGAGAGAGAGAGAGAGAGAAAGAGAGAGAGAGAGAGAGAAACAAGAAAAACAACCACATCATTAAAAATAGCACCATTAAAATGTGCACAAAATAATATAAAAACATCATCAAAAGTAAATTTAATGAGAATATAATATCACGATACACCCACGTATAACATGCAGTGCGTTCTGAAGAATACAAATAAGAAAAAAATGTGTTTGGTACGTTATCGCTTTGACCGTTTATCACGTATGAATATTTAGACATGAATATCTACGATGTTACACAATGTATCAGTACAAAGAGATAAATTTTTATCAAACTTTTAACAGTTTTGCTTATTATTAATCGCTCATTTTTTATTAACTTGTCCTCAAACTGATAACTCGTACGAATAAATTATAACATATTCGTCGAAATCTCTCACGTATCTCTCACACAAATTGCTTACTTGTTCGATACGAATGATTTTAAGATTCAAATGTATAAATTTGAAAATATACATGTACCTCGTACATTATCGCTTGCATACAGTACGGTTCTCATAAATATTTTTCTACGCTATTGAGAACAACATTTTTCTGTGTACACGTTTCCGCCGCGGTCGGTAATTATCTATATCTGTTGATTAGCATAGAAAAATAAAACAATAATTTTAAATGAAGCTTTTCGAAACGCCAACGGAAAACAAAAATAGTAGTAATTACAATTTACAATCATATATTTGCTTGCGCGGACAATCGGCGTACAATACGAGCTTTCGCGTCAATTTAATGAGTAATATCGTTATAAATCCTTCGAAGAAAGACACAGTCGTGAAAAGCTCGTGAAAAGTTTCATTGTTTTATAAGGTACGGGAGAATAAGAGAGCGAGAGAGAAAGAATCTGGAAAAAAAGTATAGTTGCTGACTTACCGGTTTCTTGCCCTTTGTCGTGCGTGAATATTTTTGGTCGACATCGCGTGGATACGGGGAAACGCGTGGGTGTCTCTCTGCGACTGTCTCGTATGCCAACCCCAATCTATTAGACATCTTAGTGTACGTGCACGTTTTTCTCACGCACATATGATACCACATATGCACGCGTGTGCATTCGGGCCGAGCCTCTTTTTGCTTTCTTCGCTCCCCACCCTCCCTGTCCTTCTTTTGCCGCCGACAATCGGTAAAAAAAAAACAAAAAAAACAAAAAAAAAAAAGGACGATTGCGCTCGCAAGAGACAATGCCGATGTTCGTTCTCTCCGCAGAATTTCGAGAAGCGAATGACCGGGGTGTACTTGAAAAATTGATCGCGAGTTGGCCCGGCACTGGCCGTTCGAAATATCTTCTCATTCGCGAACGAAGCGAGAAAGTGACGATGGTCGAGAAGCGTAAAAAAACAAAAAAAAAAAAAACGGGAGGGAGTAAAATTATTGCGAGACTTTTAAAGAGAATTTTCAAGAGAAAAATGTTGCTCGTGTGAAACATTATAATTGAAATATTAAAAAATTTTTTTCGTACTTCTTTTTTATTTAGAAATTATGTGTGAATGTGTGATAATAAATATATTAACAAATCGATGGAACCTTAAGCCACTGCTAAATCTTAGAACGTACCGACAGAAAACATCGGAAAATATATTGAGCGAATCTAAATGTAATAAAGGTTGAAGTACTTATACCGGTCAGTGTATGTACAGCGACCGGTCGTAGCTTGGAATGGAACGCGCTTCGCTCGAGAGCAGAAGGTAAAACGCGCGGTGGCGAGGCCACAATTCGAATTCCGCGCGGCCGTAAAGCGGCACCTTGCATGTTACCCGACGGGCCCTCGCGCTGAACAATTACTGCGATATTATTTATATTGATGCTCCGCATCGTTTCGTCATTCCGTTTCTTTCGTCGCGTTATGTCACGGTTATACAGAAGCGTTCTGGGGCTCTCTTTTCCGGCGACCGGTTCGCTCCGCGTTTCTTTTGCGCGTCCTTCGCGCAAAACCTGGTGAACATTCCTTCGCGGAAGAGGCGAAGGTCGCCAATTATCGAGTGGCGAGTCGCGAAGGCGGTTTAATGCGATCCCCTATGACGGGTCATATTCGGTTTCCCTTTTTGTTTCTGTCACTGCCGATGCCAGGCGACGATTCCACGTTGGCGTCAAAGAGCACCGACCGCTGCGTAAATCCTACTACCGATGCGTTCGTCTCGGTTTCCCCACTTGTGCATCTCTTCGTCTTTAACTGTTCTTTCTCTCTCTCTCTCTCTCTCTTCTCTTCGTTCTCCTGTTGGATCCTTTCTTTCTTCTTTTCACCGGGACATCATCGTTCTTCTCTCACGCTTTGTGCAGTACGAAAACCGCGTGAGAGCCGAAGAGAGGAGGTCGGATCCCGGTGACCGATGCGTGTCGTAACCGTAATTCCTAAAAAAAGATTTCGATGCTCACCTTTCTTTCTTCGTGTGATTAGCTTCTGTCATCGAGTAACCTTTTCTTCTTTGTCCGTTTCTCTGATCTCTCGACGCTTCTTTCTTTCGCGTTCTTCTTGCGTTGACATCAATCGAGGTCACCTGATATCCAACAGATTTTTAGATACGACGAAATAGAAACATTCTTTGCGACTAAATTAATCTATTTGCAATAAATATTTTATTCAATTTTGTCGCTATATTTTTTCCACTTCGCAACTTCTCTACGCGCGATTTGTGTGTTCAACTTAATAGAAACTTACAACATAGTGATTAAATTAAACTGATGTGAACGACTCGAATGAGTTTCAGAATTATAGATGCGCTATAAATTATCGTAGAATGTAATTTTTTTTTTTAAATTTTACCACAGTGTAAACCCGAAATTGATAGAATGATCGCAACGGGTAAATGGCAAAAAGTTTCAAGGACAACCAACGACGACTAGTTATTAAGAATTACTTAGTCTGAGTGATGTGAATTATTCATAAAATACAAGTCGAATGGGTATGGACAAAATTTTTAAGCGACGCAGCACAGACACAGATGACACGTTGCCTTGAACTTATGGATGGAATGAATAATTTCGACATGACATTATATAATAAAATAACTCACGCAAGAGAGTGTTGCTTCTGCTGATGTGTATGTATATATGGAATTGTATATTTCCGTAATACCCACCAGTATCTATGTTTAAAGCATATCTCGTTAAGCAATATTAACACAATATTTATAGTATAATTTATGATAATGAAGCAAGAATTATTAATCGAACCGATTATCCTTGTAAACAAATATGCAATCGCTTATTTATACAATTTTAATGAATATTGAATAATTCATTCATGTCTAA
Organism: Pseudomyrmex gracilis; assembly: GCF_002006095.1. NCBI lineage: Eukaryota > Metazoa > Arthropoda > Insecta > Hymenoptera > Formicidae > Pseudomyrmex > Pseudomyrmex gracilis. The sequence goes on from NW_018020630.1 coordinate 391,769, forward strand.
TCAAATTATGGATAATGGGAACTGTTAATGATATTTATAGTGTGTGAATGATAAAGAAAAATATTGGTCGCGATGAGAAGTTCGGTCTCTCTATTGCATGCGGGAATCAGTTCTGAATGAGCAAAAAGAGACTTATTCACCTCCAGAAGAATGGAATATTCGAAGTGGGATCGCGATAGGAGTGTGTGGCCAAGAATTCGGGCAATATTTTAGAACAACACTCGTGTATGCCGACATGCGCGACCAATCGTGTTTTTGCGTCCCGACGCTCGACGTCGCCGTGCATTCGCGTGAGCCTCGGCGCGATTTTCATCGCCTTCTCCCTCAGTGTATCGACCTGGCATTAATTAACTCGCCAACAAATTACATTGCCAGATTCGCCTTTATACCGAGCTCGTCTCGCTCGATTAGTCGAGAATCATCTCCACATAAACGAGTTCGCTCGCTCTCTCGTTGGAACTGCGAAACGTATATTTCGAAAAGTATATTAGAGCTGGATATATCCTTCGAATTCTACGTATCTCTGTTTTTTTTTTTTTTTTTTTTTTAGCATTACGTGTATATATTTTTATTTATTTACTACAAAAGAGAAGTTTCTTTTGGCGAATAACAACTGTTGCAACAATCTTGATCCTCATTATGAGAAGTTACATAATAAACAAGGTTTTTAAACGAGATATAAAAACCTGTGTCTGAATAGTATTATCATTATAATGCGCTATATTATCATAATAAATAATTCTATATATAAATGATTCCTTCCATCACACAATATCCTAATATTTTATTATCTGTATATTATTACAATATCATTTGCACATCAATAAAAATGGGTAATTATTAAAATGCGATGTACATTATTGTATAAAAAAGAAATGATCAATTTTAGAAATCCCCTCCATAAAGTTTCTATAAAAAGACAACTTAGAAATTAATACATGAATAAACATGTGGAATGTGTGCGCGGGCAGAACATAAATTATGACAAAATCTTCTGCTGCGCTGCCTCCGTTGTAGCCTTAACATTACTTAACCTACCTCAAGACGTAGTATCTTCGGATCTATCCGCATCGCATTACGGAGAAAATTACGTCATGCAAAATATTCTTGCATTTAATTGCTGTGTATCACGTAACATCAAATCGCTTCGACGCGACGCGACGTGTCTTCGTTGTAATAAAATATCCCACCGCGCGCGATGTTGCAAATTCCAAAACTCCGCGCTCGTACGTAAATGTGAAATAGCATTCTATCGAAGCTTGAATAGCTTGTGGAGCAACTATTCTCATAAATACTGTAAGTTAAACCCAACGATAATTTAATGATGCTTTTAGCAGAATAAGAGAATTGTATAGTGAGAAATAGTTCACATAATCTTCACTACATTTTAATTTCACTGTGTTTGTTTAATATATACAGATAAAATATAAAGTGAGAGTAAAAACAGTGTAATGTTTTGTGTGTAAATAAGTGCGCCGCGACTGTTTATTTAAATCCTTTTCATTTACTGACCAATTTACTAGTGAATTGTTGCCAAAGGAAATCTGAAACGTCGAGAGATACTTTAATTATTAATATTATTTTCACGTTTGTTTTGTATTTTATACACAATTAAAAAATGAAATTTTTATATACAAAGTGAAACATTTTAAATTGCATAAAGATATACGGTTGGACTTCCGCGTAAACATGGGAGATACATTGTGAATTCGGGTTCTTCGAATCGCATGGGTTTTATAAATATGGATTAAGTATGGTTTGGAAATACATATTTATAAAAGAATTCGTGTTGAACGAATGAACAATATACGCAACTGTGTCAAATGAACCCTTATTATATACTGAGAAGGTCTACTGTTGGATATAGAACGTTTTATTTGCGGTTTAATGGTGAATAACGTTTTTAAAAGAAAAATGTAGTAATACGCAATATTATTATTAATTATAAAAAGCAATATGTTTTTTGGTTAAAGCTGCCTGTTATAGACTGCCGTATAATATGTGTAAAGTGATACCCCTGGGAATACGGCAAGTAAGACTCGCGGTTCCGCCATTCTCTTTTTTGTTGGACCTCCTTTCCTTCGTTTAATCAGATTCGTTGTCATTATTCTTTTTGTCGTTCAAAATTTTTCTACATTTGCGATTGTTTGCAAAAACCTCAAAACATTTCTTGAAAAAAGGTAAATAAAAAAAAAAAAATACACACACCGTACACATATGTTTGTTCAAAGAAGTTTTCGTACAGTATATTCGCTACCGTATGTATAAGGCGTAAATCTTACAGAACAATTTTATTCCTTAAAACATAAACGCATTATAACACGGCGTTTCTGCACTCGTGGTTTTTAATCATTTACGATAGAATTGCACGGTAACATTATAAACGGCACAAATATGGCGTGAAAAGGAGGGATGATGATTATGGCGTCCGCGCCAGTTAAATTAATTCGAGTCCGGGAAGGTTGAGTGGGGTTCCTATACCCCCCGCGCGCGGATACAGGAACAGAGGGTGATGTAGGAGACGCGCCCCTCTTCCCTTTTCCCTCCTCGTCGGAGTGTCGATGGTGTGAGAATTGAAATTGGCCACCGTAGAACTGCTGCCATTCGTAAAATGTGCGTCGAAGCGACGACACATCAAACGCCGTCGTTTAAGAGGGTCATATTATTTAGCGCGGGCGAAAGGGTTATCAGCCGTCATCGGCATCGTCAACGGTGACGACGACACCCAATGCGAGGAATACCCTATTTACTTAACAACCAGCACACACCGAGCCGAAACCCAAGCGGCCCCACGGGCTTATTGCCAACCGACGCCTCTTCTCGTCACTTCTTCCATGTACACACTATGTGCCCATTATGTACAACCGCTATATGTATCTCCTTGGGTGCTCGTGAGAACTTAATCGCTAACGGTGGCACGCGCCGCGACATTACCGAACGCGCTGCCGCTATCTCGCTGATATCGAATATTTACGCACGGAATATCAGTTTCTTCCGAGAGCTTCTCGTCAATATTATTTTCTCTGCGAGAATGATGAAAGAAAAATATACGTGTTTATTATCGAGTTCTCTCAAAATCATCTCGTATAGGACTATTGTGTTACTAGATATTATTAAGTTTGAGCGATTTTCAATAGAATAAAAAACAAGATGAATAAAAAGAAGAAAAATTGAAAGTTTAACTAAAAAAAAAAAAAAAAAAACAATTAAAATTATAAAACTTATTATTGAGAGATTCAATATAATCATCTCGTGAATAAAAAACAAGTTGGATTAAAAAACTCGAAGGTCTTTTTAGAATACGTATCCTGTTTTGTATGAAAATCAGTTCTGCCTAAAGCGGAACATTAAATGATGGTTTTTGTTCGAGATTCATAGAGTTGTCCGTTTACTACCGGAAGGCGCGGTACGACCGAACTGTGGGAATGATTCCATCGATCGTAACGCTGCCCAACCCGTAATACGTGCATTAAAAAAAAAGATACATGAAACACATGAAGAAGGAACAAGCGAGCGAGAGAGCAGAGAGATAGAGAGAGAGAGAGAGAGAGAGAGTATAGAACAGAGGTATATTGACACAATGCTCGTATTCCAATATGTCCAAATGTTTCCGCTCGGTCGCACAACGAACGCTATGCGGGGAGGTCGGGAAGCGGATATCGCGAAATAATGACAATCGCCGTAGAACACAATGGCGTCGAGAGACGCGGCGTGTTATAGCCGCCGCCGCAACAACGACAACGCCTGGAGGCTGATGAGCAGCTAATAGGGGACTTCCCCTCACCGATGCGATGTGCACGGTGTTTTGTCATCGCTATGCCGTTACGTTATGATCGGCTCTGTCGGATCAGGTCGCGCATGTATTCGAACACGCGGAGAGAGTGCACGTAACACACAAGCGCACCGAGTAGGGGGATGCAAGGGGGTTGCAAGGTGAGAGGGGCAGAAAGAGAGAGAGAGAGAGAGAGAGAGAGAGAGAGAGAGAGAGAAAGACGGGACACTCCTTGTACGGAGATTGGGGCGGGTGTCCCGTTTTCCGGATGACTTGACTAAACGGGATCGCATTAGCACATAGTTGCCCCCTTCGACGAGACAGGAGATTAGCATCTCGATTTTTTCCCGTTTCACCTCTCTCTTGCGCGTCCTTTCCCATCGCGACGCGCGCGCAAAGTTTCAGTCCTACAAACGTCACAAACGGTCTTTCTTTCTCGATTTTCAGCAACCGCTCTTTCTCTTTCCGAGTCTACATTGCGCAAAAACACGAAAATCCGTCAGATGTTTTACGCTGGACTTTTTATGTTAGGTATGTACGCACAAAATGAATGGAGCACGCCACTTTGCCACGCCACTGTGCCTCGGGTACATTTTCCTCTAAATTTCCGAACCGCCCGGCGCGCACCGGTATACGCGCCGTCGGTTTTCGTTGGAGTTTTATCACTGGCTTTCGCCGAACAACTCTCGTCTCTATCGTTGATCTTCTTTAACGAATCAAAAGTTTTTGTCAGAGCATTAAGTCGGCGGGCCAATTATCGGTACGGTCGAGTACCGCTGCACAGTCCTACTAATTGGAATCCGTCGAAACTACTTCATGAGAATCTATAAAAACGCCCACTTGATCTCGAAAATTAAGTTTCTCTAATGCAATTATTAGATACTCGTGAGCAGAGCGTTGCTCTTTACATGCTTTTTACCAAAGGGAAATGTTCCGGGTGGGCTTGTTTGTTCAACTCTGACTTTACGTGTCAGCGCAGTTCTGTCCGAAGAGCTTGTCCAAAAATTGCGGAAACTTAACAAGTTACCGTAGATATTGGATTTAAAGTTTATTGTAAAATAATTTTTTTGTAAACTAAATTTGAAAAAAAGAGCAACATAATTTTATACATATATATGTAAAATAAATTTGTATATATTAATTTTTATAAATTTTTATAATTTTTATATAAATTAATTTAAATATATGTATATAACTCGATTGTAAGTAATTTAATTTATAATATTTATTATAATATTATATTAATTTGTAATATTTCAAATATTATTACTAAAAACAATGTGCGGTATGTAAACTTCGAATGTAGAAGATGCAATGAGAATGGCAATGACAATGAGAGACCATAGAAATGGAGCATCGAGTACGAAACCTAACACTTTTAAGGCCATCCCAGGTGTCATTGGCGAAGAGAAACGCACGAAGAAAGGAACGTCCGTGCGCGCGCGCGCGCGAATAGTGCGTGATTGTGCGGACACGGTGTGTTGTGTGTGGAAGAATCATTTGTGATAGGGCTTCGCCACGGCGATAATGCATCACGGGATTGGATTTTCGGATACCTATACACGTGGCGGAGCAGCCCTTCCGTGGAACGAGTAACAGCAACCCCTACGCAGGGATCTCGTCTCCCTCCGATGCGCGCACCGCTGATGTGCTCGTTAGCATATCATACGTGCGGCGCGCACTGTCCGTTGGTGGGGGACAGAAAGGTAGAGGGTTAAATTCTCGACCAATAACAATCCATCCAAGCCTGTCGCGCAGGACGCGCCTTCACGAACCCTCTCTCGTACCAACACGAGGATTCAGTATTATAATTCGTACAGGACCTACCTCTTTCTCTTCTATCTCTCTTACCCCCGATGCGAACCACTTAAACCGTTCATTTGTCTATCCAACAATCGGACAGCTCAAAGCAACCACGATTATTCTAACGCCATTTTTTCCTTGAATCCCCGCCATATTAGCCCGTTGCGTTTCTCTCTTTCTCTCTTTGATTAAGAAACTTTATCCGTAGATCTTCGATCGCGTTCGCTAATTACAAACCTTTTCTTTCTTATCGAGAGTAATTTGCTTCGCAAAGAAATTCCACGTATAACTACACAATATCAGTTTTTATATTTTAATACGGTGTTTTGATTATAAAATATCACACCGATAGGAAATCGAAATCAAGAAATTCAAAATTAAACAAATATATATATTTTTTTTAATTACTTGCATAGGTAATGTGATGTAGAATATTTTAACAAAAGTCAGACGCCTATTTTTACATTAGAAGCGAAGAGCAGATTTGTATTCGAGGTTGTGCGAACACATTTTCAACAATTTCAAACGCTCGTATTAATCATGCGTGTAAATCGTGTTAAGCGATTAGCGTCTGTTTCGACGATTCCGCACACCGCGGCAGAATGTCATAATCATCCGGCGGGCTATCGTCATCGTGCGATATGGTGGCGTCTGCATTGATCCCGCACGTTTACCGTACGCATAAAATCTTTATTGGTGTCCGTGAAACCGTCCTCAAATTTAACACCCGAAGGCTCTCGGCGATTTGGCGGCTTCACGAGCGTAACTTTATACCGGTAACTTATCCGATGCCGCTTGTCTAGATATCGCGGGCGTATTTTGAACCAACGATTGGCGTGTCTTTTTGCGTTCTTTTTTTCAGCACGTGCCTAAGTGGGACTAAACTGGATAGCCGTCATACTTGACTGCCCCCCGTATATTGCTACAAGTTAGTGGAACTTGCGAGCTTCTTTCCTTACTGATGTTTGCTCCTTTCCGATCGCGTTATTTAACGGCGCGCCCGTTTTTGTTTTCGGATAATGAAATTTAAAAAAATCAAGTTTGGTTTTTATGTTTGTATATAAAGTAATAACGCGGGAATTTAAAAAAAAAAAAAAAAAAAAAAAAACAAGCGCGCCAAGCACTGCGTTAGACGTTCCGCTCGCATGATCGAGTTTTGTCTCTGATACATAATTTGTGATCTTACTGGTGCATTTGATATATGTCGATTTTGTCTTAAGTGATCACTTTTAACTGAGACAAATTGTGTTACTCGGATACGTTTTTATATTTTCATTGTTATTTTTCTGAGAATAGTGCGATTTTATAGCAGCAGAACTTATTATTGTAAACCGACGTACTGACACATTAAAATGCTAATCGAACGATTACCTAATCTCAATGTATTCTAAACGCGCTGCGTATCGTACTTTTCCATAATTATTCGACTATTTCCGTATGGCATGGGTCTTCGTACAGCCAAACATACATATCGTGCTTATCAGTCGTGCTGTAAATAACCTACGCAAAATAAGATACGAAAGACATTTTTTTCAACATAGTAGCCAACTACCTCGACCCACTTACACGGTCATCGTGCCAGTATCTTCAGCAAACGGGTATCTAACCCGCAGCAAAAAATGACGAAGAAGTCGAGACGCCATTAAACGATCTTGCAATTTCAATCGAGCTCTTTCGATACGATCGTCGAGATTTGGCGATACCGATCATCAACGAGGCAAATTAACGAAATTAAATCGATAAAACTGCTTCCGTGCGCGCGTCTAAAGTTTCTCGAACGTGGAATAAGAGGGGCACAAGAAAGACTCTAACTATTGCGATCAGATAACGTTTTTTTTTTTTTTTTTTTTTTAATGGAGAAGAGGGAAGAGGGGGGAACGGTACGATACTTTCACGATACCTTCGCATTCGAGGACAACGGGAGCAGAAACTCCCGGATGACGGCTTCGTGTTTACACGACGATTTTCGGTAGAGTGCATCAAGTACCCCCGTGTACATACACACGCGCCCCCCTGGACCCGATATTGGATGCGCTCGCAGAGAGAAGTATAACGTGTATATAGCCCATATTATCCCATAGACCAGCTCCATTATTAAGCCTGGTCTCCTTTTTGTCATTTTAAAATGTAATACGTTTCTGCCCCAGGGCCAAGCCGCCCGCCACGACCGCCGTTTTCCATTCGAGGCTTCTGTGGCGGAAAATTTGTCCCAATGTCACCGCGTTGTTCCGTACCGCGTCGGAGGGGAGGATTCTACGAAGACGAGGGTAGAAGATGACACACAGATCGACGGGACCAGCTCGGTAGAGAGCTTTTGGTCTCGTTCCGCAACGCCGCAGGTTTGCATCCTCTCCCTTCTCTCTCCTTTTTTCTCTCCTCTCTCTCTTTCTTTCTATCTCATGAACACACACACACATATACACATCATCTCTTCTCTCTGTACTCCGGTACAGGATTACCTTGGCAAACAACAGACAGGACAATGAAGTCCCGCGTTCTGAATGGACCTGATGTATACGAACGGAACGGGAGGGATGGATTTGGTTAAGGAATTGTCATTCGAAGGATTTGTCGTTTCTCTCTGTTATAGAGCGGTATCGAATTTTATACATCCTGTCGCGCGGTTCTTATTGGTCGCGAGCGGAAACCGGCTCTGGTCTTTGCTTCGCCGGCACGTCGATAAACGCAGGCGCTGATGCGAATCTTCAACGTGCCTGCAAAATTGCATATCTCGCTGTGTGTATTTTCTTTTTTACAGACGTGATCATAACTGAGTCTCTTCATGAAAAACTCAAGATTATTTCTCTATTGTGATGCAAAGTTATTGCCAGGTTTGATGGCAACATGTTCCTAAGTTACACACACAGAATATTTCATCACAAGCTCTTTTTCTCTCCCTCTCTCTCTCTCTTTCTCCGTATTTTTTCTCTGTTCTCCTCATCAAATGCAAAACCGAAGAACGCCTTATCCTCATCAAGGATACGCTTTCGCGTAGAATCCCAATTAAATATGTGCAATCGTAATATGTTACGTGTACAGATCAGGCTTCTTGTTATTTACGATGCAATGTATTACAATATTTACTTCTTTTTCTCCGTTTCTGCAATTTAGCCGCCTCGCATAATAATACCTTGAATTTCGCCATATCCTATTGGTAACGGCTTCCGCGCACCTCCTTATGCAAATTACGTTTGCGCTTTGCAACCAGAAATATCTAAAGCGTGAAAGTTTACGTGCTATTCTCAAATGTGGAAAAGTTTTGCCGCAAGTATTATCGCACGACTCCGGATTTTCTCCTCCGCGTCGTTCGCCCGCGCTTTATAATTTTATATACATGCACAACGCCGCGTATCTCAAGCGGTCTATATGTAGGTCTAATGTAAACTTATAAAACAGACGAAAACGCACATAAACTTACAAAATATATAGCGTACAGTAATACAAAACAAGTGACACGTTAATAAACTGAAGCAATAATAGAAAATTTAAAAGTGCGTGTGTATAAAATGTTACTGGTTATATAGATACACCTAAAAAATTAAAGCGTATATTGTACGGTATGTATATATATGTATATATATCTTTTTTGTTCAATAATTTGGTTTAATTATCAGTTTCCAAACTGCTCGATACTTTATCGTTACTCACGTTTGCACGCGGCTTCATGAACTGGAAGCGTGTTCTCGATTTTACGCGGCGCATTCATTGCTTCGCATCGTGTCGCTTAATCCAGTCGGATATATGTTTTTATACATATCGGCGTAATGAGGAAAATCAAATGCCTCGTCTGAGTGCGGCTTGGCATTTCTTTCGAATTTATCAATCTTTTACAAGGTGCGCGTACACTCGAAACCACGCGTAACGATTATCTATTCCCTCGCGAAACGTCATTTCGTTTAATTGAGTTGACGTGCATTGAATCAGTGGGAAAACATTTCTATGCCGATCGCTGTAATTTATGTATCTCACATCAATTGACGTACGCCAAGCTCGCATAATCTATGATTGAACGCTAACGATTGATCGGTGTTTGTTTAGCGTTTGCCGGAGTTTTTGTGTAGAAAGTTGCGCTGTTTATGTCGCACAGCATATCGGCTAAACCACTGCGATTTGTTGCTATGTAAATAATTTAGTTATGTTATAATCAGATATATAATCGGTTTCTTTTTCTCTTTTTTTTCTAATTACTTTAACAAAACCTATTATCACAAATCTCTCGATTTATATCCAAATTGGCAATCACAAGAATTCTTTCTGTGCCTTTGAATTATATTCCAACCGCGTTATAACGAATAAATGCCATTTTCCGTACCTACGAGGCGAGATTTGTTCTGCCGCATGTGATCGGTGTCAAGGGAATTATATTTACACACACGCTGCGCGTAAAGATCGGGCCATCTCATATGTTTCACGCGCACGTGTTTAATACGCGCGCGCGCGAATACGACAGATGCGCCGCTCGCTCGCTCGCTCGCTCGCACGCATACCGGCGCGATATCGCAGCGAATGAAGTGCGTGCTCGTGCAAAAAAAAAAAATAGCGGCAATTTCGAATACTTATAAAAGTCAGTAAAAACGGACTTTGATCCCGTAGGTTGATTAATCGCGTGTAATAAGGGGTTGCACACGCGTTGCAGCGATCGATATCGTACGGGGAATTACAAATTGTTTTTGGTTATCGTGAATTTATAGTATTTCAAGCTTTTCAAGATATCTCAGCCACGACGCGCACCTAAATCTGAATTAATAACGGTAAGATATCATCTGCTCTGTGGGGGGAAAATACCGCGATATGTACATGTAACTCAGTGTACACACGCATTTGTGTGTGACACATCGTGATCTTGTTTTTTTGTTTTTTATATATATATATATGTACGTAGGAAATTTCTTATTTTACAAAAGGACCATAAAAAACAAAAACAAATATTCTCGGTAACTTTCGCGCGATATCGTATCGTACATGAAAATCACCGTTGTAAAACTTTCTGATGATTGTATTACACGAGAATACGGTGCGATCGTCGCGTGACAAGCGCTTCGGCGATATCAGCGAAATTATGCGCCTAACGCTCGCAAGAGAGAGAGAGAGAGAGAGAGAGAGATTTACACTTATATTAACTATATTCACTATCATTCCGTATCGCCACAGAGAAATCGTAAATCGTGCGCTTGTTATCTGAGCGTGCGCGATTCCGCCTTGCGTCATCCGAAAAATCGATTGCGCTCTCATTATTCACTAAATCGAATTCAACTATTATATATCAAATTAGAAATAGACGATCCCCCATCATTGCTTCGTTCAATTAGGTTACTAAATTCATTCGTCGAATCAGTACGTAGAAAGCAAGTTAAAGTTATTTCACATTGTTTTAATACCGATCGTTTTATTTTATGTGTTTATCGCAAGGAGAATAATAATTTACTTAAGATGCAATAAACTGTAACTGCCCACTTTTAACGAGATAATTAAATTGAGCAATAGAGTAATTTAATTGACGATGATTGGACCGTCATCTTCGATACGACGTATATAGTTTGCGTAAGAGATAATAATGAACACAAATGATCGATTTTTCGATAACCAGAACAAAGAATCTTGGATGGATATTCTATCAATTTATTTAAAAACTATTACGTATATCGAGAGAATAAGAAGAAAAGAAGGAGAAATGAGTAGTGACATGTGGGAAAAAATCGATCTGTGTCGATGATACAAATCTATATCTGACGATACGTAAACAATTTCACATAATTTCTCGTTTTCGGCGTTACAATTTGTTATGGCTGCAGTGAGAAAACAAGGGTCTTAATTAGATTTAAAAATATCGTTTCTTTCCGTTACCTTTCTGACCGCCAATTGTATATTTGTAAAACAAAAATGTCGGTATAAAAACACACGCTCTCGTATAGAAAGGGCCACAGATCGAATGTAACAAACAGATTCTTTAGTCCACGTGCTGATGAAAATACGCGGTCGCGCGTGCTCGTGTGGTCTTTCCGCCTTCATACGCGCGCGTTGTTTTAGCGCGATAGTACAGACAGAGTTGCGCTCGCGCGCGAGTTCGCCGAGCGAAAGAGATACATCAGGTCACGCGGGTCTCGAAGAGAGGGAGAACTCTCCTCCGAGAAACGAAGGCGAAAGCGAAACGGAGCTTTTTTTTTTTTTGTTACGCGTGGCAATTAGCCACGGCTCGTCATCCCGTGTTTTAGGCTTAGCTGCAACTGTCACGTCAACGTGATCAACGGTCCTGCGTTTGCCCGCAGCGTGTCGCTTATGCCTGGGCAAACGTGTCATCAAAACTGAGAAAAAAATACGCAATTTGCCCCGCAATATGCATTTGAAGCTTTCAATTTCGTCGATACGCGCGCAATAATTCGACGACCTTCAAAACTTGTGCCGAGCGGGAATTAAGGTGATCAGAACTTAAAATAATTCAATAACACGCGCGCGAAAAGAATATATTTACATATTTTTAACACAAAGAGAGAAATATCTCCTGAAAAAATATGTGTGCGAGTTTAAAAATACTCAAGTAAATATTATAGTATTTTTGCAAAATCAAAATTTTGTTTGATAACAATAGGATATGTACATATAAAAATTGTATTTTTTCTTTTTTCATTTGATTATCTAATTGTAATAGAGATGTAAAATAATCATATTGGTAATTGTCTTTGACGTTGATAAGATAGATTACTTATATCACACTTTTTGTTATCGCTTTAAAAACGATATTTAATTTCGATATTATATTGTTTTACAAAATTGCATATCGTTGGCGGTCTCTATCACAACCGCCTCATTTTTCAATCCTTTATCTCTCGCATAGATAGAATATTTAAGATTGTCTAAACAACCTGTAAATATTTTTTATACTTGCTCTACTTGTTACAACAAAACAATACTTATTTTTCAACTGCAAAACGTATGTATTGCAAGTATATATACGGAGAATAGATTATGTATTCATACTGATAAGTTCTTTACAATACGCAATTTTCTAGAACGATAATAAATGCGAAAATATTTAATCTTATCGCCGACTATATCATTTGGCATTACTTACACAGTGCGCAGTAGCACAACTATTGTATATTTTGTTTCGTTTTTAACAAAAAACAGAAAATTAAAATTATCTGTTGAATATTATTTTAAATTTTTCTTCAAAGTACGCATCGTCATAAAAATGTTCATTCACAATTCTTGCGGTATGTGTTTGTCCAGGATTTGTTTGTTCTTGCTTTTGATATGATCATCCCGCGAAAACTTGTGAGCAAATACGCACACTAGATATTAGGGCGATGTTACGAGCACGTTACATTCCGGAGTGCGGTTTGTTTCTCAAATTATCCATGAGATTCATTTGTTCGCAATTTGTGAAATGATGACCTGACATTTAGTCGCATAGAGTTTATGCAATCAAAATTAACGGTGGAATAAATTTGGTCAGATTGTGGACAGATAAGATCCGTAAGAGAGAGATTTATAAAAATTTGCAAGAGAGTGTCGATTTTTACGCAGATTTTACAGTCGTTAAATGTAGAGTAGCTACGTTTTTAACCGCACCGATTTTACTTACGTTACGAGTATTATATCTCGTCGTTCTCGATGGCCAACTGTGCGTTCTGAAGGACTGGCGCTTTCAGTTATTCCCCATGGGAAGTATAGGGTGCCATGAGAGAGATTCCTAACCGAATGAGTCTCGTTTAGAACACGCGGCAGCGAAAGTAAGAAACATACACGAGGGTGAAAAGAAAGGAAAGCAAAAGAGAGAGAAAGAGAGAGTAAGAGAGAAACAAGTAGAAAACCAGAAACAAAAGCATGTTTTATTTACATTAAAAATGACGATGGACTCTTAAGATGTTCATGCTCTCCAACATGTTTCGGATATTCTTGAGAACTATCATATTACGTTCTTATAGATTTCCATCTGCAACGTGTATGTGTTCTATAGCTATGCAAATATTTTTATTTAATATATTATTCTCAATGTTTATTATCAAATATTATCAAAGGCCTAAAAAAACAAACATAATATTCTAAAGAAAGAATTTATAAATTCTATAAAGATCTGCGCTCTCTAAATTATTTTTTCTATCACGCGGGAATTAATTCACAAAGTTGTGTTATAAAATAACGAAAAAATACTCGAAAAGTTGGCGATCGATGTTGCGGAACGAGATAATTCTCAGCTGTTCTAACTCGTCGGAAGCTGCGGCGCCGAAGGTCAGGCGCCAATTAGCGCGAAGTCCGCGGTCGTCGTCTGCCGTTTGAAAGAACACTCGGGGGAAGAAAAAAACGATCCCGTAGAGTTTATTAAAAATACGAGATATAAGCACGGGAATGATAAAGTGGTCGCAAAAGTGACACTGAAAAAAAAATTAAAACATCTCACGCAATACGAATGAGAGATGACGCTCCGACTTGGTCTACATAAGCAAAACGTGTGTGCACTCTGCAGTGTGTCGCGAATTGTTTTATCAAGTGAAATTGTATTATCTTTCTTTTAATTTTCTACCATATCTCAAATACTCGAATATCTTCAAACGATAACTTTATCAAGTTCTTTTAATCTGTAAAATCTCGACAGAAACTTCATTCACGCGAGACAGATAATTTCTACACGCGCGTGTTTTTTTTTTTTTTTTTTTTTTATCTGTCAAAACTTAATTTTCAACAAAATCCTTTTTAAACTTGTTTCTTTATTTGATTACTGTTTTCTGCATATTTAAGTCATGGAATTTTCGATACAGGAGAGAGGAGGTGTCCCGTACAATAAAGAATTTGCCATTAAAGAAAAGCCGATGAGATTTAGAGTGACGGTGAGTTGGGTTCATTCTCATATATACGCACGCGACTTTCACGAGCAGTTCACGGGGCCTCATCTCGTGCTATTTTCGTTTCGGCGGTTTTCGAGACGCGAAATGAAAATAAAAGAGACGAGTACGTCCCCGTGATCTACGCTCGTGGAGCACTGCAGCTCTCTGATTTATCGGCTACCCTCTGCGCACCCCCTCCGCCATCCACACGTCACACAACGACGCGCCACACCACGTTATCGCTACCGGAATGGACTACGCTTTCGTGCTCCGCGGAGCCTCTATGCTGATCACTATTGTATGCTCGACTATTCGTCTGAAATGCACTTTTATAAATAGAATCCACCGTGGATATCTTCAGGCTGCCGGACTATTTCGCCCTGAAAACGCGCGTCTCGACCTTCTACGCGAAAATCGCGCACTGTGACGCGCGCATGTTACGCTGATCTAGATTCCATTCTTTGATCTCGCGTATCCCTTTAATTTAAAAACAAAAAAAAAAAAAAAACAAAAAACCAGAACTCTATAATTATACGATATACGACACAAATGTTTTGTATTAAATTATGACTTCAGAGAAGCGCAAAAGCTCCGGCGGAGTTTACTAATTTATATGGCATCGAATCTCGGCGTATAAAACGCGGTATATGAAACTTTAATTTATTTCCATGATATATATGACGAGAAAGAAATTCGTGTGATTTTTATTTCGGACGTTGAAGATCGATGTGCTCGCTTTGAGAAAAACACAAGAAATCCTAAAGAAAACATCCAGCTTCCGGAGAGGACACGTAATTCTTAGTGCGATAAAAACTTTCGCAAATGTGTAACATATGCAGGGAAAAATTTTATTTAGATTTATTGTAATACGCGTATCGCGCGTGCTGTACGCGTGGTGTTTACTGTAAAGTAAAATTTGCATGCGTATATATCGAACGCGTCGTGTGCCTTTTTACAACTCGCGACTGCCAGTGACATTGATCGTTTCGCTATAGTGCTCGCGACTGGTATCTCCGGGTAGTGCACTTTTATAAATGGAATTCGTCGTCAATTTTTCTCCTTGTCTCACCGTAACTCGTTTTCGTCCGGCTTGTTTTTCTTAATTCGCTAAAATCATTTGGTGTGTTTCAATTTTACAAATAACAAAATGTGTACGTATATAGTGCGAGAGATATATATATACATACGCGCGCACACACGTACAATTCTGTCTGTTTTATTAGAATGGAATCTACATCTCCTGTCGATCGTAACGCATTCTCGTTTATACAAAAAGCTAATAAAGAACTATTTACTATTGTTTTAACATGCGCGCGCCTAAAAGAAGATGATATTACTTTCGACGCCGGTGGTGTAATATCTTTTAGCCCGAAGGTGAAAAACATAGTGAAGGAGGAAGATTGAAAGGGAAGGGGAGTTCGAGTGTTTGCGGAGTAACGCGAAGCCTCAACGATGCCTATCTGTTTGCTGCGGCACCCCTGATTTTTCAAACCCTTATTGATATAATGTAATATTAATGCTTGCAATGCCAGTCTTGGCACGCTTACCGTTGGTAAATATTGAAAGATACCGTGCAACCCGAGAATACTGGGTGACTTTTCAAGAAGTGCGCGCGTCGCAGATTATATTGTCGCGTGCAAAAGAAATTCGCACGAAGAGACAAAAAAAATTTTGTGCGTAAATCGCGTTTTTGCGCCCCGATTGTGTATGCGTCAGTATTTGATATGTATCTGTATATAAATAGTAAGATAATCACATTTTATAGATAGATAATGAGACAACAACTTTAATTTCTTTCGGAGTTGCAATTAAATGGCATTTCGCTATTTTGTGATTGTACACTACAAGTTCTAGCGTTTGGTTTCACAAAGCTAGAGGGGCAACAAAAACAGAGCACAACTTCAAGCCCCCAGCCCTCTTCACTGAGAAAGATTGTTTAGTTCCTTATGCAAAAGCAGATCGTGTTCACCCCCTCTGACTTAATGGCCTGGAAAATTATTATGATGAAATCTGCCACCCCAACCCTCTCTCGTGTAACCGAACCTAACTTCCGACCCTTCCTTCGCGACCTACCGGCACCCGCAGGGTTGCTTCGCAAGTCTTAACTCGGTTTCGATTTTAACTCAAATTCTTTCAATAATTTACTAGTATACATGCAATTATACTTTTATAGACTCTGAAAGACACAATTGCGGAGGGAAGTTTATAAGCTTTTTTTTTTTTTAATTATACCGTTTGAACATTTGTGCTGCTGTTATATTGATTTCTCGCAATTTTATACGATTGTTTTCTTCTGAATGCGCGCACGTGTGTACAAATATGTGTATTGCACAATATTGTATTAGAAAATATCAATTATTACGTTACGGGAAACAAAATTATTTCAATATAAGGAGTGCAATATATCATATAGATGTGTGATGTAAGATATGTAATTTGCAATATCTCTCACACGCTGATTGATACTTTCTCGCGAGAAGTCAGAAAGGTATCGATCAACTTCTCTCCAGTTTTTATCGGGAGCGCCGCGATCGGAGCACGCGTCTTCTTCTGCAAAACTTACGTGAACTCTCTTGGTCGTCGTCGATATACGCCGAGTTATACGTACATTTATATATATAGATATAGGGTGAGCCGGGTGAGCTGCGCGATGAATTACGACCGCTGGGCCGACCAACCTAGCTACAGCACTAAAATCCGGACTGATATATTATTACGTATTATTGCTCCTGTTCGGTTATTTATACCCATATAACATAATGCCTCGCGAGATTCCGAGAAGTCGGCGATACGTTACCGTGCAGCTTCCCTCGGGATCGAGATCTTATTTTCCGTATCGGTCATAACTTAGGACGGTCTTGCTACGTCGAATATTATCTATCACTTCAACTCTTTCACGGCTCGTTGAAGATGTCTCATGCGCCATATCTGTACCAGTCTCTTCGTGTATGTTGTGTACAGGGTGATCCACTAATTCTCGACATTGTTTTTAGTGACAGTTTTGATGAATTCGCGCGGATGAATTTTCCGTAACCGAAATATCAAATGCACAAGATTTTTTCAATTTTCATACAAGTAAACGCACAAAAAATTGTTCATACAATAGACCACACGTAATTGATTTTATAGCACAAAAAAGTGTACCACGCACGCACATTATGAACTTTCAAAGTTATACAAGCTGGATCTGTTGTGACTAAAGAGAAATACTTTTGTTAATAATTTTATTCTGAAGAAAAAAACGTATATACAAGAACGTTTTCTTATCGAATATTCTGCGTACTAAAAACTTTCGCGATTTTATTTTCCGAACAAATATTGTGTCTGCTACTTGTATACTCGATACTCGTAGAACGTGATATTTAAATTTAAAATAAATTGACGGATGTGATGATCGCGTGTGAAGAACGTGTATAAAACGAGAAAGGGAGCGAGGGAACAATACGTCACAAAGTATGTGTATCCGACTTTCTCGCAACGAGAATAGACTCGCTCGCAATTTGGCTGAGACCGAGGAACGCACACGTTGATCCTACATCCCGCGGTTTTTATGAGGAGAGGATCTCCGGCGTTACGAGTCAAGATCTTCAAATATTTACTCGTAATGCGGACATCCTTCCGTCGTCGAGTAGCACGCCGATAAACGAGGAGGCCTGCTGCCTCCAGACGGTCCTGCACGACTTCTGGGTTTGTTTTGTGTGACTTCGTTTTAACCGCACGTGCTATGCACGAGAGAGAGAGAGAGAGAGAGAGAGAGAGAGAGAGAGAGAGAGAAAATTTCGTCATCTGGTGTTGGCCTGCTAAAGTTCACCGTGACGAGAGAATTAACCGGCCACGATTGAATTCTGCATATCATATAGTGAATATACCGCAAATAGTATCGTCTAATTATTATTATCTTCAACGCGAATAAAGAGACAGAATGTTTAGATAAATTTCTAATTTAAAAACATTATTTAAAAAAAAAAAAAAACAATAATGTGATATTTGTGTTGAATATTGCGAGAATTTGTCATTCAATAAGCATTCGTATATTTGTTGTTTTTTAAATATTTATGCGTAAAATTTATTTATTTATTTTTTTTTTATATTGCCGTACTACATAAACATTATTATTCATCAAGTATATGAAATTTTTTTGTAACAAACTACTTGCTCAGCAATTATGAAATTATACAGACATATCAATCTTGTTATGAATGCAATATGTGATAAGAAAATATGAGAGAGCCAAAGATCATTTTATCAGTTATCTATTTCAATTTATCACCGCATATTGCGCATAACGATGATATTTCACGAAGTAAGCCAGAATTCGGGAATTTTATCTGTAAATATTTAAATTTGAGATTCATATATTTACACACCTCGATATCTTGATTCTTTTACTTTTCTTGTAACAGATTTCGTTATCTGGCATCAAATGTTAACATAAACTTTTTTTTCACGACGAGTTTACCTGACACCTCATCTCAAACAGACAATTAAAACACATCGTGACAAAACCTATTCGAAGTAAAAGTGTATTAATTTGTCTATTTTTGTAAAAAAAAAAAAAAAATAGAACTTTATTTTTTGCAATTAAAATTTACGAATCAATGTGAATGTGAATGTAAACTAAAACGTAACTTTATATTTTTCCTTGTACGGGATAATACATTCGGATGAAATATCAATCATAAAGATAAACACACACACACACACACACAAACAGATCGTAAAATATTTTTTTCGAAGCATATGTCGTAATAATAATCGAATAATCAAATTGCGTGTAAATTGCGCGATAAGTTTATTTTTTACATCTGGTACATTGTCGTAATAAGTCAATTTATCTCTCTACAAGACCAAAAACGAGTCAACATTCGTAAAACGGTAAGGAGCGATAGTTCACTTGGCGCTTTGATAAATATTACTTGCGTTGCTCGAAATCGAGAGGAAATATCATTTAAAAATTTTTTTCGCAAGCGAAAAAAACATTGGTTATCGCGCAATGTTCTTTAAAATATATTATCACTATATTTTTGTATTATTGTATGTATTATTACTATATATTAAAACTGTCAGTGTTAAAATTTAGCGAGTTTGTTGAATTCGTGTTTACACACACACACACACACACACACGATTGTAAAATTCGTGGTAATTGTCACAGTAACAGTAAACTGATTCGCGATGATGTTACTTGTAAATTGTACGACAAAAAGGCTGTTGAAATTCTCCGATCACAACGGACGTATTTTACGTCTTACTTTTTGTTTTTTTTCTGTTGATGAATCGTGCATCTGGCATGATATCGTCCGTAGAAACTTTGGGAGCTGTCACGACGTGTAGAGGGATGGTTCTGATTCTTTTCGTTCGCGTAACGCATTTTCTGAGAGAAAGAGAAAGAGAACGCGGGCGCACCCGACACACCCTTCTACAACATACGAGGGACATTTACATCGGTATATTTAGTCTGACGCCCACGTTCATAACAGTTTATGTCCGATATCGCTGCGCTTTTGTCACTGTGAGCTGCGAACAAGAGGAGACAGGAGGGTTAAAAAACTGTGATCGCGCGCGCGAGAAAAGAGAGAAGGAAAGTACGAGAAGTAACGTAAGTTACTTCTCGATGTGTGCTTCGTTCCGATAAAATAAACTTCCGTTTCTACAAATGGGATTCTAATACGAAGGAAAAGTTGGTTACGAGCGTGCGCTATTACTTTGCACTTTGCACATGTGTGTGCAAAAGTATTGCTTTGCGTATATTAAGTTTATTCGCAAGCGACGTGTTTTACTGATGTTGTGCTTGACATTTCATTTGGCGAAAAATAAAATGATGAATAATCCCGATGTATATCCCGATAAGGAAAGTCCTCGAATAGCCGCGTCATACAATAAAATTATGATCACTCTTTAATCAATAAAATGCGCATATATAAGCACGTAACATTTCGAGTATCAAATTATTATGGAAATTTGTTATTTTTAGCTCGTTATATGTGCTCGATTGTGTAAAATCGATTACGTAACTTGCGATCATTTTTCATTTAGTTTGCGATTTAAACTATACGATCAGCCTATCAGTGTGTGTGTGTGTGTGTGCGTGCGAATTAGTGAAATAAATATATAATTATATGCAACATCCGCAAATATACATAATTATTCTATATTTTCTCAGCCAATATATATTTAGACGTCAGATATTTAATGATCGAGAGTTCGCATCTCTCTCGCGGCGGTAATCTACAATGGCGCATCAATAAAAGATTAGCGACTTCCGTGAGAATTATTTTTATATCGAGAGCCCCCGACAACACATTACACCGTACTACTTGCAGTACGTTACATTTGCCATTTTTCCGGCGGCGAGTCCAAATAGATCTTTACACCATCTTTCCATTGAATGGAAATCGGACTTGTTCTCAACGCACAGTGCGACACATATCTATGCAACGCCGCGCGACTAGATAAAGAGGGTTAAATACACGGCATGTCGGAGATTTATCTGGAAAATCGTCAGATGGGCGCTCGGCGCGAATGTTAAGCAAATACGCGACTATTGAATTACACGCAAATCTTTTCTATTTTTTTTTTTTTTTTTTTTTTTTTTTTTTAACCACTTTTTAGTGATTGATGCGCGTGTGCATAGTAATACGTGCGAACCTAACGAATTGCCGTGCAATTTAGATAAATAACCAGGATATACATAGTCTTTATACACTGTAAAATTTCCGGGCTTTAATGGCTCATTCATACTTGTCGCCATATAACTTAGGCGTCACGAATAAATCAAAGAGCAGCTTTCACGCGTGCGTGCCTAACAAAAGGTGGGTTCTATATTGATATTGTAACACAACACTTCTCGTAATCGTCGACTGGTTAGCGATATACTGAACCGGGTATCTCTCGGAAATCCAAATAAAATGTTATAAAAAGTAACGATGATCGAACGAGAAACGCGTAAAAACCTCAATGACTCTTAATAAAAAAAAAAGAATCAAGTATATGTTTATTATTGGTGAATTATTTTTGTCCGATATTCATGAAATTTGTTATAATATATACATATATATACATATATATACATACAATTATATATACGTATATAATTGTGAGACACAACGCAATAAATAAGTCGAACATTTACATGTGACTTCTGAACTTTGTTCGTAGCTGTTGATACAACAGTTTATTGCAAAATCAAGTTGCCAGTCCGAAAACATCAAAACAAACAAGTTCTACTAAATACGAAATAAATCGAATAAAATAAATCGTGTATTCATCGGTAAAATATCACTTTTGTTTGTATGTATAATTAATTTGTCAGCTCAGAAAAACAGCAAAATATAAAAATGTTCTGATATTACTTAATATCGGGGATTCTAAGAACACTTTTTCTTTTTTCTTTTTTGTTGCATTCAAGTCGCAGTTCCGACTTGAAAACAAGGTGTCTTTTGGTATTTAAAGATTTTGTCAGACCGGAAAAAGAGATTTTTACAGACCTGCAGAGGCTTTTCATAACGCAGAAGCAAGTTTCCGCGTTTGCTATTGATAGAATCCCATAGACAAGAGGCGTGCCTCTCTAGGAAAGATGCTTTTTCCTGAAATATGTAAAAGTTCCACGCACTACCAACATCCTAAAAATACGAAACGATTGGGTCGGAACTGTACATATCGCGTACGTGTGCGGCAGAAGTCTCTATCTTTCTATCTCTCTCTCTATCTCTATCTCTCTCTTTCTCTCTCTCTGTCTGCCTTCTCTCCACAGACGCATATGCTCACATTAATATCCGTGTCGATGAGAGCGTCTGGAGGGCAGCAAGGAATGAAACTGAAAACGGAAGCCCTATTTATTTATGGGTGGTACGCCCCTCTGAAACTGAAGTAGGGTGTCGGGCACGCGCCACCTATCTTCCTCTTGCTTTCTTTCTTCCACCCTTGGTCCGCGCCTTCTCGCGTCTGGTCTTCTCTTACGCTCTGCCATCTCTATTCTACTTTTATACGACTTTACAAGAAATGCTGTTACACTGATTGCGGACATCGTGTTTAAGCAAAGAGAAACGCTTAAACAAACTGCACGTCATATGTACCTTATCCATCTATACCATTCGAGTTTTCTTTCATTAACTCAACCTGCACTTTACTCTAATTAATTTTATGCTGACGCTTTTTATTTTTACACACGCTCGGCCGCAAAAAGCTGAGATATGTGACTACTCGTGTAAGTAGAATACATAGTTCCGTCATTCTGAGAGTAGTATTAATTCAAGACGTCAAGTGAGAAAATGTTCAAATTGTATTAAAAATTAATTCTATTAGCGATCACATATATATGCCGCATTTCCGTCAACGTAACGTTGGACCATGTTACCTACTTTCAATCAAATCGAATATCGAAGTATGTGTTTCAATGCGACTTTTTTCAACGACGTTCCCTTCAAATACTGTGAGCCAGATAATCGTGTTCAATCAACGATGATTGCCAATGACGCGCGAGGCGTGTTATGGCGCCTAATAGATGGCTCAAAGTCGGTAGCTCCTTGTCCCGAAGATTCACGAACGATACGCCCGTCCCGGAGTGATTGATCTCAGCAGAAGAGCAGTAGAGGGAAAAGCAGATAAGCAGCTGCTCTCCCCTGGCACGTGGGCGACATAATCTAGCGATGCTCTCCCTCTTCTCTTCCACAAATTCACGCACACGTCGCGCACCCTTGTCACGAGTGCGCCCGAAGACTCCGAGACTGTGACTTCTTTATACTCGCATCACTCGCTTAAAACCCGTCTAGACGTGCAAACGTTCTGTTTTCTAGTCGCGCTAAGGGCCACTCGTTCCTCGACGTTGACATTGTTCAAGCGTTTTCTTGTAATTTGATCACGCAAAAAAAAAAAAAAACATCACACGTCCGATTGCTGCTGATATCGTTCGAGACTCGAGTATTTGTTTTTCTCTTTCTCTCATACCAAGCAAACAACAAAATCAAAGATTTGTCGATTTGGATTTCTAAAAACTAAAAGCTAAACTTTTAAAATCTATTAGAACTTACTAAAACTGAAAACTCGTGCAAAATTAAATCTATTGGACAGATCTGTGCGTTTGATTCTAATATTCTCGTAAGATAAGGAGAAGATTAGAAACTTGGAATTTCACCACGAATTCTGTTATATTTTTTTTCTTCAAGATATATTAAGAATTTTGGAACATATTGAGATATAAAATACAATGTCGTGTGTAACATTGGCCTGACGCATCATAAAAGCTGGACATGGCATTAAAATTAAATTTTACTTATACCAAATACAATGCCCCTCGACTGCCAACGCGGAATGGCCGAGCGAATGTCGCGAGAACAACACGTATAACAGGCAGATAACCAATGCTCCAGTATTGTGTCGACTACAGAAGCGTGGGCGACAGTCTGCTGGTCAGTTGGCCAGGAAGAGAAAAAAAGACCGAACGAGAGAAAGAAAGAGGGAAACAGACGAAGAGCCATCGAAGAAAAGCAAACCAGTGCGAGAGAAAGAGATAGTGTAAGTAAGAGAAAACGACACACAGCTGCGGGGGTGTCTGCACTTTCTGGGCAGCTGCATATGCGTGAGAGGCTTGCGCGCTTGCTGACCATCGAGAAAGAGAGAAACCACCAAACAGAGCAATAACAAGGAGAGAGAAGGAGAACAAGAGAAAGAGAGAAGGAGAAAAAGAGAGAGAGAGAGAGAGTGAGGTAGAGAGAAAAGGAGGAAGTAAGAGAGAAACGAGATCGACTGACCATCGGCTCTTCTACTGCATTGTCCAGCATCATTGAGGGCGCCCGTGCCTATTAGAAGGACGCACGCTCGCCAATTCCCATTGATAAAGTCCTTCGGGCTTTTCACCATTACTCCCCATTATTCCAGTGCTCGTTCACTCACCCCTGCCGTGATCGTGCTGCGTTCCCCGGTACCTGCGGGGTCCACGCGTGGAATATTTTATAACCCTCAGGAAAATGGGATAATGCATCCCGCGTCGCCGATACTTCTGTGCTTTTTCTGCTCCACCCCCTCCTTTTTGCCAGCAATAATCAACGCCCACGCGTTTCGTTGCCTCTATTTTATATATATACTTATGTGTGTGTGTATGTACACATATATCGAGTAGAGTATTCTGTATATGTACGCGCGTGCGTATATGTGTGTGCATACGCGCCAACTGACCGAACGTGAACGCATAGGGGGATGGGCTCTATATATATGGTCATCAGAGAGATTTATTCCTGGCCAAGTTTTAAGCGTTTATTTGGCAACGCACAATGAGCGACGATTAACGCTTCGACTATATGTCAGTTAAGTTGGTTTTTCAACCGTTTTTCCGTGGGAAGCTTAATTCTTCTGTTGTTTGCTTGTCGGTCTTTTGCGGAGAAGCTACGTTATTTTCGACATACATATATGCACACACGGTTAGGCATTAGTTTAATAGGATATCATTTACAAAACACTTAAAGTTTTATGATTGGCCTTTTTGCCAGTAGCGGAGGTGAATAACGCGACTGTTATTGTGATGTGATCAATTTTTATAAATAATTACCTCGTGCACGCACGACATGTGAGAAGACGTCGAAATGTAACTAACACAGTTTCTGCAAATCAACTTTCAAGAGAAACATGTCATCGTAGAGATTTATTTCCAGCTCTAGCGAACTCTTTATAAATAGTTTATTTGGCTGCGCGCACACAAATGTGAAACATTTAATACGACAGCCAGTTTTATATGTTCTTGTTATGAAATTATTTATTTATGTACAAGAAATGCGCAACATATAGTAGGTATGAGATTACATATCTGTATATTTGTATGTGTATATATAAATATAAAAATATTATTATTGCGTATTTCTTGTACATAAATAAATAATTCATGTATATTTGCATATATTTATAACTATAGCCTTCGCTTTAGCGGAAAAAATATCTGACTTATATATAATTATAAATAAATATACTTGATAGTTTAGTAACGAACACTGTAGTACGTGTTACAAAATATATTACGTACATCACACATACAAAACCTGGAAAATAATATTTTATGTCAAAATAAGTCGCCTCAGTGACAATAAATTTATCGCAATCTATACGATCAGATACGGTCGTCGCATTTTGCTGGATTGATTTTACGTCCGTTGATGAAATTGCGAGCGGCAATAATTCACGAGATTCTCGGTTATACCAGTTTACTCCCACACATCTACACTACGCGACTAATAAAATGATCAAACCGACCTTCGATATCGCGAGCAGACGGCAACCTAACTATCTTAACGGCTCTTAATTATCATACATCGCAGTAAAATCATGTAGCGTGAATTTGATTATTTCGAAGAACTGGAAGAACGGTACGGAGGAACGGACGAACAAAGAAGTGTGAGAAAGGGAAAAGAAAAATTAGAAAGGGAGAGATAGAGAGAGAGAGAGAAAGAGAGAAAAAGAAAGAAAAAGTCTCTCGTGCACGTACAGTTGAGACTCTTTACCTCAAAAATCTCAAAGGGAACAGATAATAATTCGAGTTATGAAGATTTCAACTTCTCCAGTGTTTCTTCCGAATTTCCGTAATTCGGAAGAGAACCAACGTACAGAGATTCACGCAATATTTAATATAATGTAATATTTAATGTATTGAGAGAAAGAAAGAGAGAATTATTCTTTTTACACATAACTATACTTTAAATACTTAAATACGTATACATACTTGGGGGGGCTTTGTTTTATGATTTTACTTAGTTTATTAAGATTATTATTACTAGAGCTTTTTGTAGTAATGATTACCGTAAGAATGCGAGCTTTAAACATAATTATTTGACTACGTAATTATTTTTGATTTCTACTATTAAAAAAAATCTACTATAAAATACTTTTTTTATTGTGGTTTTCTCAATTTGCTCTATTACTTAGGTTAGATACTTTATTATACCTACGGGGATATTGGACTGGTACTGCATTAGTGCCGCCAGATTGACTGGTCAAACGCCGTTTAAATTGCGTTCAGAACAATGTTCACGTGCTGCCATTGCGTGGCATGTATACCTACTACGCATTCTTTCTCTTCTTTTTCTTAGGATCTCAGCGTGTCGCGGACGAAGAAGAAGTTAACTAAACGATTTAAACGCATCTATATGTGTGCGCCAGCAACTGGCATGACTAATACGCCACATCGCCAACATATGTACTTTAACTCTCTGTCTGAGGTTCATTCTTACTATTACGTCGTTCACCAGATGATGCGGTATATAATATATATATTTCGTTTTCAAATAACAAAAACTAAAAAACGATAAAAACGTCGTATATAAGCAAATATTTTCTTTATGCGAATCAGGAGAGTTTATTATTAACGAACGAGTCTCGTTATA
This sequence comes from Pseudomyrmex gracilis, assembly GCF_002006095.1. Classification (NCBI taxonomy): domain Eukaryota; kingdom Metazoa; phylum Arthropoda; class Insecta; order Hymenoptera; family Formicidae; genus Pseudomyrmex; species Pseudomyrmex gracilis. The sequence goes on from NW_018020630.1 coordinate 418,531, forward strand.
CGGTTAATGAATCGTATTGTCATGTGTCATTGATAGGAGTAGATTGACATATACGTGCGCGCGTTATTGTTGCTATCGCACAAATTCAACTCAAGATATATTTAACTAGATTTTTAAAGCGTATATTTAGAATCGCATGATAGAATTTCACAAATAAATCGGTATAATCACACGGATATAATTCTTTAAAACTCAATAAAACAAACTTGACGAGAATTGTGACAGAGAAATATATTGGATTATTTAGAAAATTTGCTTTGAAAAAAAAACACCGTTTTAAATTCAGATTTTTTAAAATTAATTCTTTATGCGGACGGAGCGTTTCAAAATTACTACGTGCGCAATATATCATACTCGAAGCGTTTATCGAAAAAAACTTATCTTGAATATCTCACGACACGTGTCGAGAGTGTAAATTAAAGATAAACTGTGTGACGAAATTAAAATCTTGTGTATACAATAAAATTATGTTTATCTTTCTATCATAAATCGTACGTGTCAATTTTTCTTAATTTTCCAAATATTTCAAAGCTCGCAAGCTCGTTTGAAGAAGAACAAAATATAAAACAACGAGCACATTGCGAGAGCACATATTGCCTAGAGCATTTAAATAATAATCCGCCGTAACGAGAGTAAATCGCGGCATGACTATAATATTCGCACGCATCACGCAAGCACATCGGCCGGTGTAGTTAACGCAAATGCCTTCGGCATTTTTCTCTCTTTCTCTCGCGCTTCTTCTTTCTCTTTCTAACGTTCGCGCTTTATTCTCTCCTCTTTCCACGCTTCCTTATATCCTACCATCTTCTCCTTCGTTATTGCCGTGATGATTATTACGATTATTATGGCACGGTTCGCGGTTGTTGTCATAAAAGCCATGTCATAAAAAAGAATCGAGCCCGCCAGGGGCACTTCTTAATAAGCGGCACTGCAGGCGCTGCAACACACTATATAGTGTTCACACACACGCACACACACGCGCGCGTATACGTGAATCTCGAGACGCGTTAACAATAGCGGGAACATTATTTAAATTTTATATCATTACCTTATGTTGCATTTTTTTCAGATAGATGACGATCAAATAGTTTATACATTTTGAGATCGCAATGTTATATTAATTATTTAAAAAAAACTACAATATATACAATATACAATAAAAAGTATTCAAGATATTAAAAAAAATTCCAAAAAACTCTGAATTAGTGTGTATGTGTGTGAATTAATAAATAGAAAAAAAATGACACGAGGGATGGCACATACCGTAAAGTGTTAAGAAACTCGAGTGTTCGACGATAGGTGGGGACTGGGATTACAAATAACGATAAATTTCCGGCGGGCGTCGATGCCTGGGCGGTAACATTAAAACCCTCTCACACGCAGCATTGTAACCGTGAATTGGTGTGTAAGGATGTACATATATCGCCGCGTGGTTAACTTCGCCGCGAGGAACGATCATGATTCCGCCCAGAGCAGAGATAAGGCCCCCTCCTCGCGTATGACATGCCTATACGGTTCTCCTTTTTCCAACCCTTCGTTTTATTGTCCGCCGGGATTCTCTCTACGCGAGAGAACGGGGCGCAAAAATACTTCTAGATTGGAATACATACCAGCTTGTACCAAGAATCAGCTCTTGCGAGCATCGATCGCCCTTCTTTATTCATTCAGAAGGGGATAAAATTAAGTGTTGCGCGGCGGGACGGTGTACAGCGCCCGGTCAGACGATAAGATAGGATTCTGTAAATCTGCAGGTTACTTAACAGGTCGCCGAACGATCTTGGAAAGTATCCTCCATCATTCTCCTTTCCCCGCAGCCCCGCTTGTTCACCAGTTCCCGTCTTCTCTGGTTCGGTTCTTCGACAAGTTCTTTGCCATTTGTTCCCCGGTCACCGACAGTTCTTTATTACTTCATGCTTGTCGAACGATCTCTTTCTCTTTTTTTTTTCTTGATTTTTCAAGGGTCGTGACCGATGCGACCCCGCCAGAGAGATCCGACCGTTTTCTTCCTAACAAAGCTCGGACCAAGTCAACACATTACCGATTATTAATTTAAATATGTGCTAACTTTGTAAATTATTTCTATCCAATACTCTGTGGATCGAAAACCATCAATCAGTCCTGCAAAGACAGAATTTTGATTTATTAGAAAGATCGACGATTGTGCCCTATGAATCACAAATAATAAAAAGGACAACTTTTGAACTGCCGATTGAGGGAGATTAAAACGATAGATATATTTCCAGTTGCAAATATGGCAAACGCAATGGAAGGAGACTTCCATCTTGCGCTTTAGTGCCTACCCAGAGATAGATTAACCGCGTGTAACCGCGGCTATGCCTGCCTACCACCCTTTCCCTGTGGCCTCCTCCTGCGCGCACCCACTCTGTACAAAAGTATAATATATACTATCGTCTGTCCTTTCCTCACCCGAGACGGGGAGAACCTTTCGCCGCAACTCGCCCCCACTTAGTTCCGGCTCCCCTACCTCACCGACGACTCGGTGAGCTTCTTTAGTGGTGGAGGGAGTAGGAGTAAAGCGTCGACGGTGGCAATGATGGTGTGTGTGGTGCAGATATACAGTGCATCAGCCGTCGTGGTGGTTGGCCGTAGTGGTGGTAGTTCATTACATCGTAGCGCAAACTCCTTGCCGCACAATACTTATACACCTGTGAGAAAGTGTGCGGTGTTGCATACACTCGCCTGATACACCGCGTACTATATGCAACGAGCAAGAAAGCGTATTAGATACGTAGGCATGCCGCGCGCGCGATCGGGGTTGAAGGAGGGCGGTCCGAGAAGACAGGTGCGAGCCAATCACAAGGCGCCACGTGCAATTTTCCTCGACTTGTCTTCTCTCTCTCTCTCTCTCTCCCTCTCTCTCTCTCTCTCTCTCTCTCTCCTCTCTTCGTTTTCAATCCCTTTTTACTTTCGCCGTCTCGCTCTCTCGGTATCTTCGTAATTTCTATCTCTCTCTGTTTCGCAGCTCCATAGCTCTCTCACCTTCTTCCGTCATCTTCCTTTCTCCGATCCGTTTTCTCGTCTTTTCTCGCCGCTGTTAACTTATTTAAACGAGTCTCGCGACCCCGTCACAGGATCTTCTTCGTATTCGGTACCGATTGTGATTCGACGTGGTGACTCGCTACCAGCTCTATATACTCAAAACCGAGAGAAGAGCAACGACCGTTGCTGATTCTTCAGTCGGTGGCTCTTATCGACCGACCTCCTTTGCTCGACAGTCCCGACCTTGCACTTCGCACGAGACACTCGCAGGTAAAGGAATTCCTTTAATCCGAGCGACACATGATCCGTAGCTTTCATCGCAAACGCCAATCCGGATTTGGAGTGTATAATGCACCCTTTGGACAAGATCGGAACCGGTTAAACAGTGTAAACACAGCAGAGCCATATATTGTATTTTCTTATCGATATGATAAATACTTTTCATATACTCACATAACAATAACTGAAAAAATAACACAAGCAATATTTGTCTCTTCATATCTGTTTTTCTGCTGTGTGTGTATATATACATATATTTTTTTTTCATATTTAATATATCAACAATATCTACTTTTGACTTGCACCAAGCGCTTTTTTTGTTGCTCATCTATCGTAAACATTGTCGCAAATGTAACACATATGTTTTTTTTATGGATGCGATAGTTATTTGTCACAGGTCGCTGTTTTATGTGAAAGAATTTGAGCAAGAGCAAAGAATTCGAGAATTATAGCCTTTTGCATTTGACTCGCCTAGATCGCACAAGGGGTGGTCTTGAGTGCAACAGTGATCGTATATCGTCGAGAAACGTAACAAAAACTAACAAGTTTAGACAAAATAGCCTGAGTACATTTTTCAAAGATTCTATAAATGTCTCTGTACTTGATCCGTTGTCCTATTCCTATCTCTATTAAATCTATGCTTTTTTTTCGCAAGAACGGTGTTATCTCGACGATAACAATATAATATATTATAATATTTTCTTATTATTATCAACGTAAGTGATATAATAAGGAGATCGACAACAACAATTATAAAAAATAAAATACATCAAATTTAACAATAAATAATACTTGAAATATCGGTCTCTGTCGAGCAACAAAAAGGATCTTGTAGTTTATTAAAATAAAATATAAGATATAAAATTTACATAAATGTAATTAAATTAGACGTTTCGGCCCTTACTTAAGCCCTCTTCAGTATAAAAAACAAAATAACGCCATATCGCAGAGAGGATAACAAAATGATGTAACAAATATATAAATCTTACATATGACAGTCCATTTTGATGTAATATTGGACTTCCTGAAAAAATTAATGTAAGTAAAAAGTCCGCACAAATTTCACAATAACAATATAAAACGTTATGATATAAACTCACAAATCAGAAGTCGAAGATCATATACTGAACAGAGGAAAGAGGCAACAGATTATATATACAGAAATCCCCACCAACATAGTAAAACGAATAAGTCAGTTAAGTTTAAAATTCGGATGATTTTAGTTTGTCAAGTAAATTAAAAGTAAAATAAGAATGGTCAAGTAAGTCTGTGTCATTAAATAAATTTAAACCTAGAGTCTGTTCTTTTTAATATGTATAGTTTCGGAAATAAGTCTTTTGTAAAAGTTAGATTCATAATCTAAAATTTTTTAAAATTTTTTACATCAAATTTAAATCTTAATCTTTTGTAAGAGACAGTTGTGTACGACACTTGGTGTTAGATTGTTAAAATTTTAGCAATATATTGAGCATAAGCAGCATACTGGTTTTTCTGATACTTCGTGTGAATTTTTGAAGCCCAATTTTGTCTATTATTCATTCAGAAAAAAATCAATAAATCAGAAGAATTTTTGGAAGAAACTGTCATCCTCTTTTTATGACGCAACCGACACATTACTTTGACCTGTCACGGAAAGATGGCACCTAAAGCTATTAAAAATTTCACATCACGTTTGTCGGTACAATCATAATAAAGTTCTTTTTCTGTAACAATTCCTTTAAGAATTTTGATGTTCTTTAAGAATTTTTGTATACTATAGAGTTGACATATGTCTTCCGAACTATTTTTTATATTATAATAAGGTGTCCTTAGTTCTTAACAAGGGATTTTGTGTGTGCTATTTAAATTTATTTTTTTGATTTATACGGAAAAAACGTCCATATATATATGTATATATATATATAATATGTATACGTGTGTCAATGTAGTAAAAATGGTCTGGTCAATGCATAACTCTATAGGAGTCAAACGGATGGAACCAATGCTACTCAATAGAAAATTTCTAATTTATTGAGTTTTTTGTTTGCTTGAAGAAAAGAAATATAGATATCATATTGACACAAATTCATATTTGTGACAAAGGTTCTTAAAAAACCATGTTTCTATAACTTTCAAGCAATATGACGCAACAATGGTACATGATACATGATTTATTATTATTAGCTTCCAATATTGTTGCTCTCATAATTTTTAAAACTTATAATTCACAATTTTGCACATAGTTTTGTTTCTTAAATAAATAAACATTTCACTTTTGGTGATGTGCGTTAAATTTATTAATAATTTTTGGAAGTCTAGTTTTTTCTAGAAGTAGTTTTTTCTTCAGTTTCTGTATCATAGTGTGCTCCTTTAAATAAAATAAAAAGATCGTTTCTGTTGAACAAACATGCATATGTATATATGTATAATCAACTATACACTTTACATTTTATATTTTTATCACGAGAGGTGTTGTTCATATATGTTCAATAATAAGAAAAAAATTGAAAAAAGATATAATGTAAGCGGCTAATACGCATTACAAGCAATTCTGCTTCATGTGCGCTTTTTAAATATAGAATAATGTTTTAAAATATTATAGTTAAAAATAATAAATAGTTTAATACAGAGTTTAATCTATTATGTAAGTTAGGAAAAAAACGATGAGACCTGTGATGTCTGCATGTATTGTAACATCACAGGTTTTTCCAATCGCGGAAAATCAACGACCATCGGTTATCGCGTCTAATTCGTGCGCGTTATCGTTCGAAGTTATACGGAAGCGCAATCAGCCGATACTCGCGAGCGCGATTAATCGTCGTAATCACACCGTATATCCATTGCGCGGGGCTATGGTTTGAAACTCTATTGGCGCAGCAACGCAACAAAATCGGATCCGAAATTTCGCTGGTGGAACATCTGGAGGGTTAAATGATGGAGGTGGTAATGTAATACCAGGGTACACACCGAGCTAGACGGCGACAGGCTATCGCAACGCCGTTGGATAATAATTAATAACTCGGCGGTGAGTGGCTCGTGCAAGCGCCGCCCCTTTCCCCCTGATTTATGAAGCGCGCCGCCTTCCATGTCATAACCGTGGTGCAGGATGACGGTAGTGGTGGAAGTTTACTCTGGCATATCCCAGAGTGGTGGGACACAGAGAAAGCCGCCGGCGCCGTTAGGAGTAGAGGGGAGGGAAACCTGGGCTTGGACTGTAGTTTCATCGTACTTTCGTTTCCGAACTGATTCTTTGCCTGGAGTTCAGTTTGGTTTTTCGCAGGATAGTACAAGTGTGGAAAGACGAGAGTAGCACGCGTGCATTCATCAAGCAGTGTAGAATCGTACTAAGTCTGAGAAAAGAAAAAGCGTTACGTGAATGTATCAGTAGTACGCATAATCGGCCTAGTAATTTAATCAGATTCGCTAAACAATTTTTCTCAATATATTGTGCAATTGCAAAATAAAAACTTTTTCAAATTCCTACTGGAATTACGCGTCGTATATTTTTTCGCGTTTTCTGTGATTATTATTTATAACTGTGATACCTTCACGTATATCGTATATACGTGTTAATATTTAATTTTAAAACAAATGTTGATTGTATGTTTATTGATAGTGTCACAAACTGACAAGAATGAAAAATGATTTGCAAGAATTGAAGACTATAAAGTGGGATATACTTTCTCCGCTAAAACTAAAGTGGGCCACACGAAAAAGTTATTTATGCAGGCAATTACAAAGTAGTGTGATAAATATATTTAGTTTACATTTTGTAGTAATTAAAAACATTGTTAACTTCTTAATAAAAAGTTAGAGTTGACTATTCTGGTTAACTAAACATTTTTTATTTTAAATCTTTTCAATTTATTTTACACCTACGAAAACTTTTTTAATTATTTAAAATTAGAAAAAAGTCGCATACAAGGCAAGAAATACTTTAAACGGAAAGAGGTTTTAATAGAAACAATAATTTTTTCAAAAAATATTTTTTTCTATTTTGTAATTTTGTGTGAGATAATATCACCATTTATGTGAGTGATAAAAAAGGAACTTAAGACATGTTTGAAACTGCAAACTATTATTCGTCTCTAACTTAATTGTTATTTTATCAATTCTATACTTATATTCAAATTTAATATTTTTTTTATATTTTTTAACTTTTAATATATCTATCACTCTTCTTTTTGTTGCTTAATAGAAAGGAATAAAAAGAAAAAAGGACAAATTATCAATAACAGAAATAACGAGCTAGCAATATTTGACGATGGAGGGATAGATTGCGTTCAAAATTATAGTTATATAAAGTATTTATCAGGTTAGTAAATTGAGTTTTCAACTTTTTTTTTAAAACCACGAGAGAACTTAATAGATCGTTGATAACGTGTAAGTAATCTTAGAATAGATTTAACAACTTTTTTTTATTTATTTAGAGACAGTGTCAACTCAATTGAGACTAAAGGCACGTTAAACATTCAACAACATCCCTTTCCCTTTTCCAAAAACTTTGTTATTAGTAGCAATCAGGATGCAATTGATTAATCAGGATCCATTAAATAAATTTTTAGAAATTTGCATATGAATAATATACGCTCTTATTTTAATGTCACTATTAACGTGTGTACATATATTCGCGCGTAATGTGAGAAACATACATTTGTTACATTAGACGAAATACACGAGAAATCTATTAAAGACACATTATCGATGTTTTTGAAGTAATATCGTCTATTATAGTATCGAAAAAAATGACTTTATAATTGATGAAGTTTTATCGTTTTGTGTTGCAGGAAGAGAAGAAAATGATTTTACGGACGGCGAAGAGAGTGGCGGTGGAGGAGCAGGTGGTGAAGAGGCTGTGGATCTCACGGCGACGAGATCTCATCAAAGCGATGAAGATGACAAAGATGCTGACGAGCCCCTGGAAGAGGACGAAGAAGAAGGCGTGGACGAACAGGATGAGCAGGATGAAGACGAGGAGGTTTCCTCACATATTCGGCATAAACAAGACGCAGAAAACAACAATAACTTTGTCCAGAGCGGTCCACCTCCCGCGATATTCCCACCCGCCGGAACTAATCACGTCACTCTCGAAGCTCTTCAAAACACGAAAGTGGCAGTTGCGCAGTTTGCCGCCACCGCTCTCGCCGGGACCGACAGTGAAGCAGCGCTGCAAGATTTGGCACTTCTGCATAGTACACTGTACACCTTACAGCATCAACAAGTATTCCAATTACAGTTAATCAGCCAACTTCAGCAACAGCTGTCTATCACTCACAGCCAATCAGCGCAGCCATCGTCGACGGAATCACCAGATACGAAAGAAATTTCATCACCTATTATTCAACCAAAACCATTATCGAGTCTTACATCACCTCCTTCTTCCCGGCCGCCGAGTCATCATCAGCAGACATCACCAACACCGCTGACGCCAAATTTGCCACAAGAACAGTCAACCTCCACGAGTAGCGCTTCTCCTTTGAATTTACCCCTGCCTTCGTCTAGTACCACTGCCACGACGACTGTCACGACTACTAGTAGTCAGGTTCCGCTCTCGCATCAAATGCCACTTTGTTCCATAAGTTCTTCCCTCGCCTCATCGATCATAACAAACACCGATCCGCCGCCACTCAACGAGCCAAATACTCTAGAGATGCTTCAAAAACGTGCCCAGGAAGTATTGGACAACGCGAGTCAAGGTCTCCTGGCCAACAATCTGGCTGACGAGCTCGCGTTCAGAAGCGGCAAGGGTTCGCGACTCTCTCCTTTCGACTCGAAATCGAGCGGCAGCCGCAACGAGCCTTTCTTCAAGCATCGATGCCGCTTCTGCGGCAAGGTCTTCGGTAGCGACTCAGCGCTACAAATCCACATACGATCCCACACAGGTGAGCGACCCTATAAGTGCAACGTCTGCGGCAGCCGGTTTACCACCAAGGGCAATCTGAAGGTTCACTTCCAGAGACATACGGCCAAGTTTCCACACGTAAAGATGAATCCAAATCCTGTTCCAGAACATCTAGACAAATATCATCCGCCCCTTTTACAGCAAATTGCTTCTGGGCATAGACCGTCTCCGCCGCCGCCGCCACCGCCGCCACCTTCCTCACATCATCCCACATTTCATCCGACAGCAGCACATAGTTTCCTACCGCCTCAACCACACTTACCACTGAGCCTCACCATGCCCCCCAGTATGCCTCCTCTTTATCGATCCCCACTTGTTAATCATCGGGACGATCAGGATATACCGGAAAATCTTAGTAAACAATTACCTGTAACAGCTGCCCCTTTGACGTCTCCTTCTTCCCCTGTCACTATAAATTCTCGTCATTCCTTTCACGACAATCATCAACAACAGCAAAAGCAGCTCGAGCAAAGAGAAGAAATCAAACATGAACAGAGATCGCCCGAGCAGGAGCAGTACCAGCAACGACCGATGAGCCAAGAGAATGCTGAACGAATAACTCCGAAGAAAGAACCTGAGGAAACGGAAGAACCTGTGGAAGAAGAAAGCGAAGACTTCGAGGAACAAACAAGGCGATTTCTCGGTTCACCTCAATCCTCAGTAAATCCGTCGTCTCAACCGCAAACGTACGAAGACTGTAGTATAGACAGTAAGATCAGTGGACGTTTAGAAGGCGATGGAGAGATGGAACCAGACGAGGAAATGGAAGAACAACCGGAGAATCTTTCTAGCAGGGGTACGATCAGTCGCTTACCTCAACAAATTGTGGCGTATCCAGGAGCATCTCCTGCCAGCAGTAGTGCGAGTAGCGGTAGTCTTCAGACGTCTTTCGCCGGAATTCTGTTTGCAGGTACTCCGGCTCATCAAATACCTCACCTTCCTTCTGTTTCGACTACTGGATCGACGTCGGCTGTTTCTACAAATGAGATGATCGATCCAGCTAAAGATCCGGCAATCTATTCAAGTTTGCTACCTCGACCAGGTAGCAATGACAATTCTTGGGAAAGTCTGATTGAAATAACAAAAACTTCAGAGACATCTAAGCTGCAGCAGCTGGTTGACAATATCGAACACAAGTTGAGCGATCCTAATCAGTGCATTGTTTGTCACAGAGTACTTTCTTGCAAAAGCGCATTATTGATGCATTATCGCACTCACACGGGTGAACGTCCTTTTAAGTGTAAGATTTGTGGTCGTGCCTTTACCACCAAGGGCAATTTGAAGACTCACATGGGAGTGCACAGAGCGAAGCCTCCACTGCGGGTATTACATCAATGTCCTGTGTGTCACAAGAAATTCGCGAATACTCTTGTACTTCAACAACATATACGTCTTCATACTGGGGAACCTACTGATCTCAGTCCGGAACAAATTCAAGCTGCGGAAGTAAATGAATTTCCACCTGGTTATCCTCCTCATCCGTTGGCGTCTTTCTTGCCACCAGGGTTTCCGATACATCCAACTGGAGCAGGCTTTCCCTTAGGATTTCCTTCATCCAGGCAACCAACTATTGAACAACAATCGCATGAGATTGACATGGAAATGAAAGAAGAATCGCAGCAACATAGGCAGAGATTTGTGGAGGATCTCAACGAGGAAACAGAGGATCAAGAAGATGAGGAACAAGATCACAGAGTGGACGAAGAGAGAGATCGCGACAGACGTAGTGAAGAGGAAGAAGATCACGAAAATGAAGAGACTGAACACAAAGATGTGACACTTCCTATGTTTTCAACGTCATTAGGGGCCTTGGAAAACCAAGTTAGAACCATCTCGACGACGGCTGCGACTACGATGGCAAACGTATCTGAGTCGGCGTCCTTTCATCGATACAACGGTAGCGAGAAAAGCAACAGTCCGCCAATTTCCGGCACCCCGCTCGATTTAACACCCCGTGCTTCGTCTACACCAGCATCAGTGGCTTCAACGCCACCGACACCGCCACCTCAAACCGTGCCGCATCATCCACATCCCTTCGGCATGTTTGCGGGATTACTGCAAGCGGTATCTTCTGCTCCTACCACCAGCACGATTGGATCGTCGAATATAAACAGCGTTACGTCAATGAACACCATCAATCCTGGAAACGGGCCTAGCAGCGGTCCGCTGGCTTCACTTACCACTTCAGCAGTACTAGCCGCATCATCGACTTACAATCCGCTCGGTCTGGCTGTTGGAGGGCCAGCAGGTAGGCGCTGCACATCAAGAGATGAGCTGTAGTTCCTGCTACACCTTTTCCTTATTCCGAGCAATCATGATTCTTAAAGAGTCATCAAAACTTTGCTGGATATCTCCTTACTCCGTGTCATATCTTCAACCTTATCCAGCCTCATGTTGACGTCCTGTTTATGGTGTAGCCGGACTTTAGCACTCCTTTTCTTCGAGAATTATATAGGACTTTATATTTTTGATCATCTCTTTACTCATCCTTTTTTTTCTTTATCTTCCTTTTTCTTCTCTCCGTTCTTTATCTTTCTTTCTCTTTCTGAAGCACTTTATATATATTTATATATATATATATATAAATTTGTTTATTTATTTATTTATTTATTTATTTTATATGTATCTATATTTTTTGTAGCTTTTTTGAGTTTTTCTATTTTTTTGATTCTTCATTTCTTGTAGTTCTGCAATAAACTTTCTTATTTATTGTATTTGTATACTCTTTTTGTGAAAACATTTATTTTAATGTAGAATATCTTTCAGGTGTATTACACATGTAGACCGGCATAATAATTTAATTTTTTTTTTTTATGCTTTACTTTTATATTATTAAGAAGATAATGAAGACTTGGACTTACGAATAGGAGACGAATATTTATTCTACTTTCTTCTTGAGCTTTCCGGAAAAAAAAAATTGTAATCATTCTGCAAAATCATAATTTAGACGCACTTATTGGGTAAGATTCAATAAAGACGAATTGTAAATTGGACTAATTGGAAAAACTGATATTGTAAAACTACTTTCTGGAAATTTAATCACACACAAATTGATCTAATTATTATTATTATTATTATATTATTATAAAATATGTAAATATTGTTGAAATATGTAATTAATAAGCATTATTCTTATCACGTAACAGTATATGTATGTATTATTAATACATATAAAGTAAAATATTTGTGTGTACATATATTTATACACAAATATTATGCGCTTGTATTAATTCATGCATATAAAATGTTATATATTGTGTATATATATTTACTTTATATTTGTATTTGTAAACGTACACATATATACACAAATATTATAATATATTTCATGTATATATTAAATGTAAATATATGCAATTTATAGTAATACATGGTTATCTACAAAAACTCAAAATTTAAAAATAATGCGTACTGCAATGTTTGTGTATAACGTAAAATATGCGGAAAATTAAGATAATCAATTACTATGAGATATATATATTTTTGGGTTTTTAAACTTGAATTTTATTTATTTTAAACATAGTATTGTACTTATCTCTTTAAACACAAAAGTTTAGAGAGATAGTGCGTATACATGTATTTACTCATGGTTAGAAAATAATTTCTTATTATTTATTTATTTTGTAGCTAGCGTAATTAGTCTTTTTTTTTATATCGTAGATAATATATGTAGAAAAAAAACAGTAATTCTGCTTGCAAAAATAGATAGTATATGCAGAAATGTGTATATGCTAAGTATTATTTTCGAAAAGAATATATCTGAAAATTGAAATATTCAGGACATTTGAGAGACAAGATTAAAATTCAATATCATAAAAAGAACTAATATTTTACTAATATATTTTCTACTTTTTCAAAATATCTTTTCGAAAATAAAACATCTTATACAAACAACTTTCATTTATTTTTAGATGTAGTTCTTTTTTCTCAATTGTATGTACTTAAAATCATTTTGTAATGGTTTTATTGTTGGTTGCGGAAAAATCTTATGTTTTTTATGTTATGTAATTATTGTCATTATCGGATATATTGTTTTACCAAACTTTCTCTTAAACATTATATTCAAAACTTAATCAGCACTAGCTAAACTACAATTTCATACAATTTATTTACTTCTTTCGTGTAATTTTTATAAATGAAGTTAGAGTGATAATTTTGTATTGGCTTTAGTAAACCAATAATAACATATATATATATATTGTGTTTGCGTGATAGGTTTTATATATTCATATGTGCCATACTAAGAAATAAATATTTTTATGTATTTATAATTTATATTTTTATTCATATATTTCATCCCCCATTCTTTTTTTCTTTTTTTTTCTCTTTTCCTTCTCTCTCTCTTTCTCTTTTTCTCTATTATGCTTCATTTTAGTTAAAGTTTTTGACATAATTTTATCAATACTTGTTAAAATTATTATTATTATTAGCTTTTTTCCAAATTATATACATTATAATTTTACTGTGTGTGTATGTGTGTACACACATACCGAAATAAAATTGCAATGTATATAATTTGGAAAAAAGAAACTAATAATAATAATAATTTTAACAAATATACATACATTGTATGTATATTAGAGAAAATGTTAAAAATTGTGTACAATAAATCTCGATAAATTAAAAAAAAACATAATAAAAGCATTAACAATATTGAAAAATATTTTCAAACAAAACTAATTCATTTAAATTATATACGTACGTGAAGGACAGAGCCAAAAATTGTAAAGAATAATGATTTGTTACAGTACGTGGAAACACTACATGTAAATTCTGCTACAAGACATTCGCGTGCCAATCTGCGTTGGAGATTCATTATCGGAGTCATACGAAGGAGCGACCTTTCAAATGCAGCATATGTGACCGAGGTTTTTCCACGAAGGTAATTAAATCTGCTTTATCTCGAAAACGTATACATATAGCGATACAGCGGTCTTTCTCTTCCCTCTCACTTATCACAGTATTTTATCACGCTATCTGCAATTTATACAAGATGCATTTAAATGTCGTGATAAAAATCCGTAATTGTAATGTATTTAATCAAATCTCGATATTGCTCGTTGATATATCTTATTACATTTTGCAGAAATATTCTTTTTTACAATCGTTCGAGTAATGGAGTACTTTGATATCCACGTAAAATTCGAGTAATGGAGCACTTTGATATACACGCAAAATTTTGATATAAATGTTGTATATATACAAAACACGTGGTTATTGTCTGTAAAAATATCTTAATATTTTGTATACAATGATTTGTATATTTAACAATAAGCTCGATACGATAAGTTTGATACAGTTTATATTACACTTTATTGTTACTTTTATATTCTTCTCGTTGTTCTGCTATACTTTCAGAACGACGATTCTGGTCAGCAAGTATGTTCCTGCGCGGACCAACCCTTCGCCGCGAAGGGTCCGATCCCTCCACAATCCATTTCCCAATATCGCCCGTTCCCGGCGAGATCAACCGACGGAAATCGCGAGAAACCGAAACGCAGGCGGCGGCGGCCTGAGGAGCGGAAGAACCGGGGGCGGACAGGAACAGGAGGGGGTCGAAGGCTGACGTCTGTTTATCCTGCCGTCCGCCTGCCCCCGCTGATGCCACCCGCCCTCGGACTTCTACCCTCGGACCACGTCTTTCTGGTAAGAGCCTGCTAAAACAGCAAGCGTAATACGCGTTTCTTCCGTGATCTCGCCACAAACAAAAACTTGTCTACTTACAAATATTTACGACCAATAACGGTGCTGTGTTTCTTCTATTGGTCGCTGTGAATTCTACTAGCTGTAGTCGATTGCAAAGCGAACATTACTTATAAAAAAAAAAAAATAAAAACATGTTACAACTTTCTTACCCAAGAACACGTTGTAACACGTTAATACATTATAAGTACCGTCCACTTGTCTACTTTGCAATTGACTTGAATTTTCTCCCCTCCCGTATAACCATAGGATTAAATACCAAATATTATAATGCGTATACACAATATAACAAACAAAATATTATGTAAAATATTATACTCAATCAAAAACTAATAATTAGTAAATATTACTAAATTAAAATACAAAAGAACGTGTTTCAATGCACAGGGCAATATGAAGCAACATATGTTGACTCACAAGATTCGCGATATGCCGCCGCATCTGTTCAATGACGCCAAGCATCAGCAGCAGCAGCAGCAGCAGCAACAACAGCAACAACAACAGCAGCAACAGCAACAACAGCAGCAATCTCAGGATCACGAAACTTCCAGAAGCCCGATGTGCACCGACGATTCAAGTCTACCGCCTCCACCGCCGCCACCACCGCCGCCGCCACCTCCACCATTACCACCGACATCCATCGAGTCTGCGATACCAATAAAGAGATCTCCGCCGGAAGGAGATCTGCCAGCACCAAAAAGACCAGCCAGTAAGTACACTTGTTCACACTCGCTTTCTTAAAGAAAGAAAAAAAATTCAATTTGCTTCTTCATCGAGCGCCATTATTTGAGCTTAGCTTCGCTGACGCGTGGTTTTCGGCAATTTTTAGCGGCTTCTTACGCTACCTAAGATCGTAATTTAGAATATTTGACGCTGCTGCTTTTTGCAAGCTTTCTTAGTCTTCCTGATACTTCCCGTTTATCATTCAGTTTCTGTTTTTTGCTTCAGAGTTTCTATTTTGTGTGTTCAATATCGTTGGTGGCGGGTTTTATACGCACACTCTCTTTGTTCTTTATTCTTTTACTCACGTAGAGCTGAATTACTTGTACATTACAGCGGCATCATATTTCATTTCCGATGCTATTGCACGTGCGAGTATTATTTTGTTAACCGAACCGAGACTTTCAAGAAGCCACTCTGAGAGATCTATATTTATATATGTCGCATTTTTTCTATTTACTTTCACGATCTACGCCTAAGACCGGGACTTTTTTTTACGAAACGCAATTAATAAAATTAAATCACCATCATCGCTATGTAATTTCTTCGTGGCAAAAAGCCAGGGGCAGTTTAGCGAAACCGTTATTATGTATATTTGCAGGCGTACCGAGCAAACACTTGTGCCAGATTTGCAATAAGAATTTCTCCTCATCTTCGGCGCTCCAGATCCATATGAGAACTCACACTGGCGATAAACCATTTCGATGCACCGTCTGCCAGAAGGCGTTCACCACCAAAGGCAATCTCAAGGTATAATATAATCAGATCTCCAAACCGCCGTCGAAAGTCTACGCTCTTCTACACAACGTTTTCCAATGCCAAAAGTTTTTACTAACACCAGCTAGCAGCTATCGCTTCTACTAATGCTAAAACGCGTAACGTTTGAAGTCGCTCGAGAGCTCGATGAAAAATAAGCGCTCGCTCGATCGAAGATGCATATTTTGATTTGTTTTTTCTCTCGGTTTTCTAACGCAGGTGCACATGGGCACTCATATGTTCACCAACGGAACGTCACGTCGAGGTCGAAGGATGTCGTTGGATCTGCCTCCTCTGCCAATCACCCCCAAGGACTCGGAGTTTCTGCAGCGACGACCGGATCTTTTTTATCCATATCTTCCCGCGCCATTCCTTAACGGCGTCCAGCAGAAGGTAAACAAAAATATCCACATGTTGCTTCAATCAAAAAAATTTAATTTCAAAGCATGTACTTTGCTAAAAAAAAAAAAAAAAAAAAAAAAAAAAAAAAAAAAAAACATGAGTTTACATATTGCAACATAGTGATGGGAGAGTTTGTTTTATCACGAGATTTTAACATAATCATTGCATACAATCGTTAACGGCACCGTGTATTATGATTATAGTCCAAGGTATTTCACGGAATCGCATACGAGATTAACGTTTATCGTCTATTTTTATAGGTAATTGCTCCCGAATAAACCTAACCAGACGGCGTGCATTACTTACAGCTGAACGAGATTTCGGTGATTCAAAGTAGCAACGGATTACCGCCTCATTCCTTAGGCGCGGGCAAGTACGCGGCGAATCTGTTTGGTTCGGTTTACGGAACCGGCGGTGGAGGTTTTTCTCTGGACAAACAACCGATGGCGCCGAGCAGTAACGGACCATTGGTGGACGGCAAACCTGTGATTCCCTCGGGGTCTATGCTCTTCCAGACACCGTCGCCTTCGCACTCACCCGGCACGCCATCGTCCAACAACGGTAATCAAAATTCTACCAGCATGCCCTCCTGGACCGGCGATGTTCTTCAGCATCACTTCGATCGGGAAACACCAAACAGAACCGAGAACGACGCCACGCCGCCCACTTCACGGCTACCACCGCCACCGACAAGAGGAGAAGGATTAGCCGCGTGAAGCTTGATAAATACATATCTTTTTACCTAGCCGTAACGAGTGCAACTGGTTGATTCGCGGTGGTCAAATCTCCACCGAATACATAAGAGGCTGATTACGTAATCGATACACAATCTCAAGAGAACTTGGCAGACTGAATAATTCAAAGAAGAATCATAAGTGAACGTGGTTAATACATTCGCACACACACAGATACACACACACACACATACACATACACTCTCTCTTTCTCTCCTTATCTATCTATCTATCTCTGCGGGCAGTCTCGATTTTCTTCCTCCGTCCCAGTTGGCGAAGGCTTCTCGTCGACGTATTGATTCATGCTTGAGACGAGATCGTCAGGAGAGAAAACAGCGGTTTCCAATTAAAAACGTCGTTTGCAACGAAGCACTGAGTGACGAAAAAACCCTCACTTGAAGGATGCATGCCTGTGACCTAATACCTTGTGTTTTTCCGTGCAGTCCAAGGGTGGACAATTTTCAGACTGAAACGGTCTCTGATGACAATCGCGTTATCCTTTGCATCAGATGATCCACACTCGTCAAGTGTTGTTGTCAATAGTGTTACTTGGCATTTTTTCACGTATGTATAACAACATATCTTCATTTTCCCACTTCCCCTTCGCCTTTCTCATCCCGTTTTTTTTCATCCCGGCAATAGTGTCTGCAAACGAAGACATCATGTTCCTATTATCGCACTAGTCTTAATGCGTAAAACAAGAGTATCGATAGATGAATTTGATTGATCCGTCGACGGCTTTCCGCGCGTAGGTAAGACACACTGATAATATCAACCTAAATTTGAAAACTCTCTCTTTCTCTCTTGTGATTCCGTGGGGTTCGGTCGCGTTACTCCCTCATCGTTTATTCAAGCCGTGAAACTTGGTGTTATTCGCGAGTAAATGCGGGTCGATGATGACGAGACACTTGTGACAATTTGTGTAAATGTTAATTTTGTGCGTTACGTATGTGAGCGTGTGTGTCGCGATCGAACCTCATGTATTCGCAACGTCGAATCTTTTGTACGGAATTTGAGGGAATCCTCCGAGCTAGGCGCGGCGCCTAGACTGAGCTCGACTCGCGCGATAAAACAAAAAAACAAAAAAAAAACAAAAAGAAAAAACCGAGTGTAGCATGTTAGAGCCGTAAGACACGTGGCGTCGCGTACTAACCGGTGTTCCCAGTATATTTCGACCGTCCGTTTGCGACAGTGATGGTCATTTCTTCGGGTTTCTAAGGCTAAACAATATAAATATATATACATATATACATATTGTCATATAAATATATATCTATATATATAAATATACATATATATACACACATTAAGTATATATATATTATAAATACAAAAGATAAATTATGTGTATATATATATATATACAAACACACATAAACACATATATATATATATATATACACATACGTAAACTAATCGGTACGACAGAGCGTGAATTGTGCGAATTGTATACATGCGTGTGATTGTTCATATATCGCTTCCGTCGCTATGTGAGTAGAAAAAGAGAATTATAAACCGAAAAGAATATGAAAAATAATAAGTTAGTTATAATTTTTAGGAGGCGGGCCCGGCAGCGCCCCTCGCTGTGATATGAGAGGAGCAGCCTGCAATCATTTATAAACCAATGTACTTATATTTCTTGTATTATACACACACATACACTATATATACATATATATATATATATACATACATACATCCATCATACATATATACATACACACACGTATATGGTGTTTCTAAACAGAATGTCATAAACAAAATCACATGATTTGCAAAAAAAGAAACGAGAAAAAAAAATTCTTTAAAAGTTTTGAATGTGATGAATAACAACCGAAATAATTGCGAATTGAAATTCGATTACTTTAATCAATGACGCATGTGGCAGATGCAAGTGTGCGAAATATGTCGATTGTTATTCATCAGACAGAACTTCTCTTCGACTTGATATTTTTATGTGGAATATGTGATTTTATTTATGACATACAGTTTGTAGAAATACAAAAACAAACTCTGTATATGGTATAATACCGAAGTTTTATTATCGTTTGCACGGCATGGATGGACATATATAGATGGTACGACATGATGTGTTAGTAACACTTAATATTATTGCTAATTAGATATATCCATCCTTCATGTACGTCATCGGCGATGTTTACGTAGTCGTAAATACTTATGTGTCGTGCATCGTCCGTTGTATTTATATCAATCATATATGACATTATTTGATTTTTATAAAACAATCGTAATCGTGACGTCAAACGTCAAACCTTGCAAAAGCTTCCAAGAAGTCGAGTTGTTTCTGATTCTATCTTTCCATTTTTGTGAATTGGAGTCAAAGATTTTTATTAATTTCTGTGAGTATATGTGAGAGAGAGACTCTATGTTCGGCTATGTTTTAATATATATTTTCTTTTTGAATATGTGAATGTGATTAATATATTTTAAAGAGTTAATAATTATTACTTAAAATAATAATTTATAAAGAAATTTAAATTTAATTAGGAATTCTCTTTATCTGTGATTTTTTTTTAGTATATATGTCTATGTAAGTAAAATATATTGATATATTATAACAACATTTGACACGGTGAATAACGTAATGTATACGTAATGAGCCATTTTTTACATTATTAATTGCGCGTATGTAACTCTTTTAATCAGCTGTTAACTGCAAATAGAATCAATAGAAACTTGATATAACAGTATGAATAATTATTAATAACATGTATTATATATCAATGCATATTACCAATTTATTACTGAACGATCGAAGCATCGCCAATGAAACGTATACATTATACGTTTACAACATGTATTAATTTATGATTCATTTACTGTTTCACACTTTTTCCATGAAGTTCCAATTCAGATATTTATCGTCTGTACATTCTATAAGGGATATAAAGAAGTAATTCATTTACATGAGTAATATCAAATGTTTAACAAATCAAGTTTTAATGAAACAAATATTTTTTTTAGAAAACTAGACAAAACAGCATATTACATCATGAACATAAACAAATACAAAAATGAATATTTCGACTTGTTAATAAATTCATCAAAATTCTAAAAAGTCCTCCGTATTTGCAGAGTTAATCAAAACTTACCAAACAATACTCACATGTTGTGAAGTTTGTAAACAAAATATTTTGAAGATCTAACGATAAAGCATTAATAAAAGTTCAGATAAATTTTTATTACAAAAAAAATATTTCTTTATTTTTACTGTGAAAAGAAAGTTATTTATATAATTAATGTAATTCTTGTTGAAGAATTATTTATTATATATTATGTCGTTAAAAATAATTATTTATTATATATTGTGTAGCGTGCTAATTGTTTCACTTTGAAGTAGTTTCCTTCGTGAATAGAATCACAGTACATCTAAACACATTTTATAATAATTTACAGAAGAAAAAATTTGTGAAAAATTTACGTGTATATCGACCGATATTAATCAAGTAAAAAGAAATTTTGTTACGTAATCAAAAATCTTGTATATGCACATACAAAATTTAATACTCGCATAATAACTCTATTACACATATTCTCCTTCTTTTTTTAACAAAAAAAATCGACTTATGTGTAACTTGGAATAAATTTATGACGTTGCATGTGCACATACACCGACTTATAAAAGCAACTAAAATGCATATCTGCAATAACTCTCTTTGCGCGCGCGTGCGTACGCGCGTTGATAAACTAATTTATCTAATTTCTTATTAGAAAATATATTAAGGAGTTCAAAAAAAAAAAAAAAAAAAAAAAAAATAATTGATAATCTTCAGCATTGATTAAAAAACAATGCATGATTTTACCAAAAAGGAAAGAAAAAAAAGATAGAAACAAAAACATAATTTGAAACGAACATTTATATAATGTACCGCTTTCTGTAGAAATGTCGTGTGTCCGCCAAAAATCTAAATTGCTAATAAATACTTGCCATTAGTACGCAGTGTGTTCGTTCATTGGAAAATATGTATACCAAAAAGATTTGTGAATTTTGTAGTCGTCCAAGTAGCTTGACTCGACCAAGAACAAAAAGTGTTTAAACTTAGCGCATCGAAGCATATCGACGTTTTGTACTTATCAGATTATATTTTTACGTTTGAAACAGAAGTGAGATAAACATAAAAAGAGAACGAGAAATATATCACCGAATAATATTCGTCTTTGATGTACATGAGCGATTTTAATAGCTACGATGTGTAAATTACTCGTGTTGAGAAGAGAAGTGCAAGTTCGATATGTGAACTTACAAAACGTTGTCAGTATATAATTACGTTTATTTGATCCTTAAACTAACAAAGTGTCAATAGAGAGAATTATAATTGTACGATTGATGATTCTTTTATCGCGATCCCGTACAAGTGATTTTTTACGAACATTTAATCTCGCAACAGAGAATATACATGTGCATTTTCTCTTTCCGTTATAATAAAATCCACAACCTAGATGTGAGACGATCTTTTAAGAGTGAAAAAATTGTCCGCTATTTGTATTTTACAAATTAATTAGTGCATATAATGTTAACAAATATCTCGACGAGAGAGGAGGATGTAGCAATATCTTCTTCTTCTTGAGAAAGTACGAAAAGAAGACGTCTTTTCGCGCGACAAAGAAGTTATATTGTAAATACTGAATATGTGACGCGAATAAATGGTCGATAACATACAGCAAAAGCAAGTAAACATAGCGAATGAAATATGCGTGTTTAAAAAATAAAAAAGGCATCGGACAAACGCAGTCGATGTGTACATGTTAAATGTATTACCAAAACTTTCGTAATGTAATAATCGATGATGCGTTTTAAGAGACGCGCGCATCTCATATATGTATGCCGTATAAATACTTTACATGTGCGAGTAAAACATTATGAACACACAGATAAAATGTATTAGACACACACAACCACACATCGGTCTGACATAAATGCTCTATAAAATTGTCCACTACTAATACTAATATGTATTGCTTGTATGAGAAATCTTAAGTTACTGTAAATATTGTATAATCTGTGTATATATATATATATATATAAACACGACTGTATTAGATATATATATATAAAAGACCTATCATTATAGTTAAATACGTTACGAATCATTATAACTATGTCACTTCAACAATAAACCATTATTATAATGACGAAAGAGTAAAATTTAAATTACACATCTCCTTGGATGTTTCTAATTTGGATGTTTCTATCCTCAAAAAAGGATAGCGCGAGAGAAAAAAGAGTTGTGCGGCGCTTGAACGGAGAATGACGTCACGGTAGCGCCTAAAAATGACGTCACGCAAGGTGATCATCCCAACTTTTTCTGTTTTCACATAATGCTTTTATCGTATAATAAAAATTGACATCAGAAAGAAGCCTATCTGAGATCGGCCATTCTATTATAAATGTGTACTTTTAAAAAAGGTTGCTAAAATCGAAACTAATTGCTCGTTTATGTGATTTGTTCATTTCTTACCAAACTTTCCTTTCGTTCCGTGTTTTTAGATGTGACCTTTACATGTGGCATTTTAAGTTTACACGTCATTATACATATATATATATATATATATATATATATAGCAACGATCGCGATGTATGTCGGATTTACAATGTTTCTGTCGTATTGGTCGATTTGCTAAACACATAACAATGTGATTGGATATTGTGGACACGGTCTGCGTTCGCGATCGCTTTGAGCGCCAAGTGAAACCTATCAGATGCTACAGCTAAAAAGTGACAGTTCATGCTTCTATAGTTAAAAGCAAATTGACCAACATATTGGTCATTTCCTTGAGAACAACAGAGATTATTCGAAAGCATGGACAAATTTCTTGTATCATGAACACGAGACTTAAGAGTACATTGTTCTTCATGGAAATTAAATAACGCTTTCTTGAACGACCAATAAGGAGCGCCCACGATTCAAGCTTTGACGATGTACCACGATCAGACCACGATATACTAATGTTTGTATCACGTCCATCAGAAATGGCAGGGTTAAAATTGAAAAAAGTGTTTTTCATTAATTTAACGACATATGTTATGTTATCAATAGCTGGGTAAGTGAAGACTATGCCTTCTGTTTTATAGTATTGTACAGAATAATTTTTTAAAAACAATTTTCAGAGAATAAAAGATATCACATACCTTGTCTTTTTATCAAGTTTTGTCACTTAAAGTTATTAATTTAATTTCTTTCCATCACACTGTTTTGTATAACAATATATACGGTATAAATAGAAAGAATTCTTAAATTATTTATATTTTTTATTCTACAAAGTGCGTTAATTATTTGGTTATGTCAAAGTTGAAAATTTCTGCTTTATCAAAAACTATTTTTATTTTATTATAATTAATATTTGTTACTTTTTGACAGGAGAGATTTTTATAATATCTTGGGTTTGTCACGTGGTGCAAGTACACACGAAATAAAGAAAGCTTATAGACAGTTAGCAAAAGAATTGCATCCTGATAAGAACAAGGATGATCCGGATGCCTCTCAAAAATTTCAAGATCTAGGAGCAGCTTATGAAATACTGTCAGATCCTGACAAAAGAGCAATGTATGATAGATGTGGAGAGGAATGTTTAAAAAAGGATAGCATGATGAATAATAATGTTGATCCTTTCCAAAGTATCTTTGGTGACTTTAATTTTCATTTTGGTGGAGAGTCACATAAAGAACAGGACACTGCTAGAGGTTCAAATGTTGTAATGGACTTGTATGTTACTTTAGAAGAATTATATAGTGGTCATTTTATTGAGGTATAATGTCTTATCTTATGATAAATATATTTTTAATATTAGTTTTTTTTTAACTTGTATTATTATATACTTTAGATTACAAGAAATAAACCAGTTATAAAAGCAGCAAAAGGGACAAGAAAATGTAACTGTAGGCAAGAAGTAGTTACTCGCAATTTAGGAAGTGGTAGATACCAAATGATGCAACAAACAGTGTGTTCAGAATGCCCAAATGTTAAGTTTGTAAATGAAGAACGCTTATTAGATGTAGAAGTAGAACCAGGAATGGTAGATGGCCAAGAAATCAAGTTTACCGCAGAAGGAGAACCACATATTGATGGAGAACCAGGAGATCTGATATTAAAGTGAGAAAAATAACTTTTTATCATCATTACCCATCACAATTAGTATCTAACGCAATTTTATATATATTTCTTACTGTGTTTACTATAGGATACGAACTTTGCCTCATGCTATTTTTGAAAGAAAAAGAGAGGATTTGTACACAAACGTTACGATATCTCTGCAAGATGCTCTCATAGGTTTCACAATGGATATAACACATTTAGATGGTCATAAAGTAACCATTCAAAGGGATAAAATTACTAAACCTGGTGCCCGTATTCGGAAAAAAAATGAAGGAATGCCTAACTATGAAAATAACAATCTTTATGGAAATTTGTACGTTACCTTTGATATTGCATTCCCTGATACTGAGTTTACACCTGAACAAATAGAAGGTAAGACAAAATGTTTTAAGATAATAAGATTAAAATATATGATGCATATTATACTATTATATTACATTGTTAATATGTTGTAACTGGTCTTATTATCTTCAATTTTATTCTTTTTTAGACATAAAGAAATTATTACAGCAGAAATCTGTAAATCGAATATATAACGGGCTACGAAGTAATTAAATATTTAAATATAGCAATGACATATTTATGTATATGTACAAAGTGAATACAAGAAGAGTGATTGGAATGTATGTCTTGATTATTATGTATGTTTGTATAATAGAAGGAATACTCTTGCTTCCTTACTAAAGAATGTCAACAGGTTTGGTAATCGAATTGTTTAGGCTTGAAATAAATTAAACACACACAAACTATTTATACATACATACATGTATACATACATATGTAATATTCACCAGTTTGTTCAGTATATATTCAAATTTGTGTTTCACAATGATATCACGTAGTGCGTTATTTTTCGATTTTTTTCGATTTTTCGATACCCTGATATCTATGATATATAGTAAATGATGAAAAAATAATTGATACTAGAGAAGAACAAAAACCGTTTACTCATTTCTAGCCGTTATTTTATCTAAATATATAAAATTAAAATATATATGCAGTAGCATATGTAAAAGACTGGTTAAGTTTGGTTTTTATTTGAGTTATATATATAATGAATAATAAACAATTTATTTAATAATTCAGTTTTTATACTTAAATAGTATCTCAATCTCACGTAAATAATATATATAATATATAATATATTAAAGATAGATATGTGTATAAACAGAAATTTTGCATTTAATATTACAAAGTGGAAAAAGCAATTGAAGTAGTATAAACATGACGTTGTACACATAGATATATAACAAAACTTTTCGTACAGCAAACACAAAAGTTTTGATTATGATCATCAAACGGATGAAAACTAAAGTCATGATAAAATTAATAAACATATGTATTACATTTGTACAATAAACTACAATATATTTGTAGTTGATTTTTTTTTTTTTTTTTTAAAATATATATCCAAAATATAAATTTATATATATGTGGCATTTTTATAAATTAACTGTATAAAATAAGGATTATACGTTTTATTATTAATTTAAACAAATTTTAATGTTGCATATATATAAAACATGTTTTAAAAGTTCCTAAACCATTTTCCCGAGTTTTCTAAAAAATAAGAATCTGACAATTAACAAATTGATTAATTAAGTTCATTACTATGTGAATGTGAAAGAATGGTTGCGATGAAACACATTCAAAAAGAATAATAAAATATCTTTTATTTGTGTATAATTGGTGAATTGTGAACACACACACACACACCAAATATTGATGTCGTTACATAATAGTTTGTAAACGTTGACAACGTTTTATTTTGAAAACTACTAATTGTAAGATGTATGCAACTCTTACATTACGTAGTATTGTGCTTCAAGAACCTTGTCAATTTTTATCTATTGGAAATGCTACAGCCCTATAAGCGCACAATATATTCTTAGAATATTCTAGAATATTCTATGAATATTAATAGTTACGTTTAATATTCCAAAAATGTGCTCAGAATACATTACTTGATATGAAATAATATTATGCGCTTATAGGGAGGTTCTGATTTAGCTTATAAGAACTGTCTTGCCAATATATTTCGATTGTAAAAGACTAAAATATAAATTTTTAATTTTTTTTTCATTGAAAAAGATAGACATGTCATTAACTATATACAAGCGTATTTGACATTATACATGCGTATTTGACGTACGTACGTAACTTTGAAATGTTTCGGCATATTTATTTGTCACGTAATAAAGGTCACACACTCTCCGCACAACTCTCAATCAACATGCGTCTTTATTGACTACAATAAAATGTACTAACATGTGAATAAATTAAGCGTGAAATTATTTAAAGGGATATAGATAAATGAGTAGTATTAAGTAGTTTTCGCGATGTAATAATAAAAGTTCATATAAAACACAGTAATTTTGAAACACATAATTGTTAGTTTAATTGTTGGTTCCTTCACGTACGCATTAAAATGATTTATCTTCGCTTATACAGGAAGTTTGTTTTCCTCGAAAAGATACAAGTAAAAGCCGTTTATCTTCTAAGCAATTAAATGGGTTCTGTCAAAATACTTTTTACATTATATATGGTGTTGTTTCAAGAATCTTCTTAATATATTCCAATTCATTGGAAAATACAGGCTCTTGCTTAATTTAGTTGCTGTTTGAATGCCGGAACATCAAGCTGCTCATTCTGAAGCAGCCGCAATCGCTCTATTTGTCTTCTGTTCGTTTCTCCTCTCGCAAGGAGAATGCTAGCAAGCGCTTCCATATGTCAGAATTTAAATCTCACTAAATTAGAAAGCGTTTTCTTTTATTTTTATTTTTAAACAAAACTTCTTAATAATAAATCTTATTTTAAAGTTTTGTTAGAGCAATTTATTTATGTAAAAGAAAATTAAAAAAAAACGAGCGCGCTTGTAGCAATTTTTTGACATGAAACACAAGTGCCACGCGACCGTATTCGGTATTCAAACAGCTTACAACTTATAAGATACAAAAATTATCACTCTGATTAGTTGTGTATATATATTCTTTGATATAATTACACATATCAGATATGTTGTGTCTTTTTAAAGGCAGTAGCAATACAGGCGCATGTTAAACTCGTCAACACAGGCGCTCTGAGTGCCGTAAGTATTCAACCTACTGACCGATCCGACTAGTTTGCGGCTATTGTCATCCGCTTTGTAACGTATTGTGCTCTCGAAGATCGCGTCACCCGGTGTAGTCTGTATAGTCACTGTATAGTCCATCAATGTGGAGCTATCCGTCTTGTCCACCCATAGCTTTGCGTCTTTTATCTGTTTCAAACTCAGATTTGCGCACATCGGATATTTTCTCAACATGTCGTTGAGTTCATTCACGAGAAACTGCACATTGTCCTGAAGAGCGGTGTCGTTCAACGAGACGGCGTTGCTGGTATGGCACATGCACCAGTGATTCGCTATTTGCGCCATGTCGCAGTTACGAGCGTCCGGCACAGAAAGGAACCAACTGATGCCGCGAGAAATGGGAGCCGTAGCTTGAACTTTGATACGTTTTTTGAGAAACGATTCGCGTAGGATGTACGGATTCAGCAGATCTTTCAAAGTTTCGTGCAGGTCAAAGGGCGTCGTGAGGCTGTGGCTGTTTCTTCGCAAGTTACCCCAGGCTAAAGGAAATTTGTCTCGCCACCACTTTGGTAACACGATGAATACGAAGGGCAAACTCTCTTCGATCCTTCCCTGATATGTTTGTCGGAAGTCACCCCATCTTATCCCATGATCGCTCATTACGATCAAAATCGTGCGATTTAGTAAACTTTCCTCTGACATGTACTTGATCAACTTGGAATACGAATTGTCACCGAACTGCGGATATGTAAAAAAGTCGTGAGTGAGGCTGGCTTGCCAAATGAAGGCAAAGTAAGGTTCTGAGGAGAACTCAATCGCCGTTTTACGAGTGTAATCCAGAATACATTCGAATGTCTTCCTGCTACCGTAGCAAAGATTAGCGTTCAGTTTGTGAGTGTTGCCGATGTCGTTCTCGGCACCGACGCAGTACGGTCTTAGATAATAATCTGTTGGCGGTTCCCGAAATCCTGGTTTCAAGTAGTTAAATGTAGTCATGCTGCATGCGTCTTCGCCAAACACCGTGCGATAACCAGCGACCTTGAATTTCTTCCACAAGAAGGGACAGTTGTCGAAAGTCTTGTCAGACGTCTGCCAGCAAAGATTTTGCAACTCTTCCTGACTCAAACCGCTCAATACCGGAACAAGATTCGGATACGTGTTGTCGGCAACTTTAGTGTAGCCTAACATCTCCACAGCACCGAGAGACTGAAGCGCTTTTACGGTCTTAGGCATCATTCTGTAGAAGTTCATTCTGGAAACCGAATCAAGTCCCATTACAAGAATACTAAGGCGGTCGTTGGCGTGCATATCCGTGCTCGCAGCCTGTTTGCATCTCTTCTCCACCGAAGATTTACGAGGTAGAAAAACGTAATAATCTTTGTAGATAACTTCGCCATTACGGGAACACTCGACTTTTACGAACTCGTCGTTCACAACGCAAGACTCTTGAAAAGGATGGCACTGCGTGCTGTATCTACAAACAATAGTAGATACACATTGTTAGTATACTCTTGTAAGCAAGTTTATTTTAGAATTTATACATTGACGAAAAACAAACAATTGACGTTTGGAAACAAATCTTAGGAAATTTTTATATACAAATTCTCGATAATACTGACGTAACAGCATTATCGCTATCCTTCTTTCTCCAGAACGGTCGCCAGCAACAACTTATGCTCTCCGAACCATTGTGAAATTCGTTCCACACCAGCGGATTAACAAATAATGCGGTGTTGTTCGATTCAATGAGTGGTGGTGAGTTTCCATGCTCGCATTCATACGGCTTTTCATGCGTCATAAAACGTTGAATTGCAGGATCAAAAGGATCCATCGCTGGTAATCGGCATCCTTTATTGTAAACTAGAAAACCGCCGCTACCTATCGATGTGTATGATACGCTTTGACGTACGTACATGTTTGCTGATAGCGATACATAATCGTCTGTAAAATTTGCAAATTAGTAATTATAAACGCGAAAATACACGAGAAAGGAAATATAAACAAAATCCTGCAGAGAGTAGAGCGAGAAATCTATTAAACTTCCAATAATATTCTAAAATGATCGTAAATTAATTTGTATATCTGATACATTCATATTGTAACATTATAATTCGCCAGTTTTCTTTAGATAAATTATAAATTAGATTGAAAAATTTATATTTGTGAAGTATCGATTTTACGTTCTAGCAAGTACGACTTGTATTTGATACTGATTATTATCTTTTTTTATTGTTTGATATGTGACTACCACTTTTTTAAACATTAGTATTTAAGATGCAATTGATAAGGGCTTAAAATATAGCCGAAACGTTTTGTTAAAAACCACTTTGTAGTACATTTATTTATTGCACAACATCCTGCACTGGCTCAATATTGCCGTTATTCCAATTCAACTGTAAATTTGAAAAGAGCCTGAGGTGACATCCTCATATCTTCACTATATTTATATTTGAACTTATATTTAATTTACGAAGCAAGAAAAACAATTTCCCGACTAGAAAATTATCTAATATTAGTAATCTTAACTTACGTGTAACTACACTTTGAGCGTCTATTTTGGCGTTTCCTCCGAAGCGCATGATTCGAAATTGGCCGGTGTTGTAACTGTTGATAATGTAAAGTGACATTAATAAAAAAATTAGAAGCGCGATTAGCCATCTTCGCAGTCGTAGACCACCCTTTTGTATTCTGGCATTGATTAATGCCGTGGCAGATCCACACTCATCGTCGACAAGTGTTTTACTTCCGCGAAAAAGTGCCTGCGAAAAGAACGAGTAAATTTTTGCACATAAATTTATCTTTCAAGGTATAACTACTACGTGATAATAAAATCAAATAAAATCAAATTACACTTATAAATGAATACAACATCAAATAAACTGCCAAACGCGCGGATGACGTTAGATTTCAAGCGGAAACCGGGGACAGATCTGTCGAAATAATAAAATGTAATGACGTCTTACAGCGACACTTTAACTGAGACAGATCTAATCAGAAAAAACTTAGGATTGATTTCCAATTTATCGACAATAATGATAATGATGATGATAACAGATCTGTTGACAAAATATACGAAGGAGCAATTGATAAATATTCAAAGCGAAAGAGAATAAAGATTTCATCGAATCACAAAATGTGTTAATTTGTCAAGATAAGTAATCGCCTTTTATCTTTTTATCTCACTTTTGATTAGCGTTTTTCGATAGCGCGACTTTTATTGTTCGAAAATTTATTTTCGAGTTATTTTTTTCAAATTCGCCACATACAGCGGATCCGGCAGCAACTCGTAAGTTTTGACCGCAACAGTTGAAACGAGTTGTTGAAGTGTGATGCATTGTGTCTCGAATCACAGAGAGTGTTTACTTTGGCAAGCTCTCGCATAAATATTATGTGCTATAATGAGTTAGTGTGTGTTTGACATTTGTTCTTCTGTGAAGGATGTGATACTATTTTCGCTATTTGTGCGTCGTTTCGAATAGTTCAATCGCTTCTCGTAAGACTGTCTCTTACAGACGACCACTGATTTGTTATAGCATTCTGTTCGAATTTGTAGCCAATCTGTTTTGCAAATTGTTAGCAATTCGCTTACCCGAAGGTATACATAAGTATATAAAGTTCGTATTATTTTATTTATTTTACGTCTTATACATTCAGTTTGCTGATGGTATATTTTATTGTGCTATCAAAATAAAATATACAAACCAAGATTATATAATAATAACATAATAACAGGTAACTAATATAATAGGCAAAATAATATAATAGTAAAATATAATAAGTAAAAAAAAAAAAAAAAATAATACAATAGTTATGAAAAGCATACAATACAGATAGAAATTGTTTTTTTGCAACAGATAAAACAAAACGTTATTATTTTACCTCTTCGTGAGAATGGTGTTCACACATAACAGAGCGGTTCCGTGAGTTTCAAGTCGTTTCGTACGTTTAAGATAGGATAACACTATCGAAATATACATTCTGTCGAGTTCGTTCCGTAATAGCAATACCGATAACAGAATATCGATATCACATGCGATTTATATCTGTTTTGCTGATACTGACCTACATTGAAATTTACGGATTGATTCGTTCTTTCGTTGTTGTTTAAAATACATCATCACGCATCATATAAGAAGATTGTGTTAATATTCTTTCTATTTCTTTTTTTTTTTTTTTTATTTTTTTTACATTAATGTTCGTTTAACATTTTCAAATGGAATTTTTTCACAACAGTCTACGTGATAAAATATTTGAGCAATTCTTGGTCCTTTTATGTTTTATCGTTTTTTGAAATAATCAAACATTTTGTGTGTGCAATATTTCTTGTATTTTTCTATAAACACAATACTGAACTTCGTAAATGTTTTATTGTGTTATATAATTAATATTTATACAAGAGAGTTAAAGCATCTCTCGAACATAGTGCACAATATGTTGGCTTGTTACGCAAAATGCGCAAACATGTATACGTACTGATTGATAATCAAAGCACAGAATTGTTGGCTTAATTGCGTCGCTTTTGTTTAAATCAATTTGATGATCGTCTATCCGAACAAACTGACGATTGGCAAAAGTTCCTGTTTTTGGTTTTTTTAGCAAATTTTTCTTCTATGGATTTGTGATATGTTTGTATGCTGTGATATGTTTGTATGTAATATGTTGTATGCCAAACTGACGATTGGCAAAAGTTTCCTGTTTTTGGTTTTCTTCTATGGATTTGTAATATGTTTGTATGTTGCTGTGATATGTTGTATGCCAAACTGACGATTGGCAAAAGTTTCCTGTTTTTGGTTTTTTAAGCAGATTTTTCTTCTATGGATTTGTAATATGTTTGTATAGTCCATGAAAATTTTACGCATGATCACTAGATAATGTGAAATTATAGAAAAAAAAAAAAAAAAAAAAAAAAAAAACTATATTTTCCAGCGTAATACAATCCGGCCACCGACGTAATATAAGTCGTCACGTAGACCCGGAGAACTTTTTTCGTTGACTAAAACGCACTGCGGTCGTTTTGATGGCATATATATAACGAATATTATCAACAGTTCATACGAACGTTGCGGATATTAGGGGCGTTTCGGTTTAATCGCTACAACTTTTGTTCCTATCTCTTGAAGGACACACATACATATATATAGTTAACAGTAACGCGCTTGCAGGCTATTCTTTCTAATGGCTGCGGCTATCGTCTTTGTTACTCGACTCGATTTATAATTGTTCATATTGCACATTATTTTATCGAACTTCTCTTCATGTGTGTGTGAGTGTATAAAATTCTGTATATTTGTTTGTTAGTTGATCGTTAGTAGACCGTGAATTATTTCTTTTTTTCTAAAGATGTTGAACTTGTAGAAATTCGTCGTGTATATGTACTTAAAATAACTGTAAGCACTCTGAATCGCATAAATTTGAGAATCCATGAAAAAATATAGGGATTTCTTTTATTCCAATTTGCAATTATATTTTTGCATTGCTGCGTACCTCTTCCAACGACAGCGGACTAACTGAGATAGTAACATGTAAAAAATACGAAACGTCTTATAAATCTTATCTAGCGTGGTAATCTTATTGGCAAATGTGTGTGTTCCTTCTGGATTTACTTCTCAATACTATTCTATTGCTTCATTTTTATTTTCTTTCTAGATCTATTTGGTTGCGTGTTATGCTTGATAATGTGCAGCACATTTTCAGACGACGTGTGTCTATCGACTGTATTCCTGAAACAACAGTTATTTTAAGAGTAAATTAAGATATATTTTAATAATTTTTTTGGAAGGAAAAAGAAAAAAATTATCACCACAACTCTTTACAAAAGTACTCCGAATAAGAATTTCAGTTAAAGAGTTTGCAAATGTACAAAATCAACAAGTTTTATCGTGAATATTTTATATTATTATTATTATTTGTTTGCGCGATATCTCAATTTGATCGACAAATTTTTCAAAATATTTACAAGTAAAACATTAACAAAATCTCTGTGAAATATATTTCAAACCAAATAATGTATAATTATTAAATAAAAGCGATTGTAGTGTAAAAGCGTATAGTTTTAGTTCTAAGCATATTATATTCTGTTCTAGACCAACTTAAATTTGACTTGAATTTTGTTTTTAAGACAACTTTAGTTTTCAATTTGTTACAAATACTTGCATGTTTAATATACGCTAATAAACGGGAACTCAAAAGGGAAAGATATATATGTACGTACATTCGGTCGAGTCTCGTATCTTCGCGCATGTGGACTTCAAGAAGTAGAACTTTCATAAACAGCTGTTTTCAGAAATCCATCATGCAACAATGACGTGTACGATGAATGATGAACACGATGCATGTTCACAAGAATCGTCGTATGTCTGTCTCATGACAACAACTGGAGAACTTCTAAACTTTCTCACGTGGTGCGATTTTCAGCAAGCAGAGAAAATGTCATGTTCTATTTATCAGAGATACACATATATCATGTTTCGTTAATGATCAATATCGCGTTGATATCCGACACTTTTTGTTTGCGTTCATTCCATATAGAATCCGCATTCTCGTCAAAAAGCAACGTACAAATTCGAAGAATTCGAATAATTCATTTACTTAAGAAAAGTGTGTAGATACAAATCAATGTGCTATCGCGTGTTCGGTTCATCGTGATCGTGCGGAAGAAATTGCCACGCGTAGCAAAAAAAGAACTCAGAAATATTTTGGCAGAAACGTAGCCGTGTTTCGACGAGTTGAAATTCAACCGAAAGCTTATGCGGACGTCGTGATCACCCGAGACTGGGCGAGAA
Organism: Pseudomyrmex gracilis; assembly: GCF_002006095.1. Lineage (NCBI taxonomy): Eukaryota > Metazoa > Arthropoda > Insecta > Hymenoptera > Formicidae > Pseudomyrmex > Pseudomyrmex gracilis. The sequence goes on from NW_018020630.1 coordinate 452,973, forward strand.
GAAGGACCAGATTCTCTCTGGTCGATAGCGGGACGCGCGCCGCTTCTCTGTTGCGCGTAACAATCGAGCGCCCCTTTCGAATAGCAGCCTGACAGACCGGTGCGCACAATGGCTGCGTTCAACGGACTTGACAGTTGAGATGTAGCATCGCGCTTGCTGTCTTGTGATTGGTCTCTGTTCTTTTATATTCTACACACACAAAATATTTAGAATAATCAAGCCTCTTGCACAATGGAAGAAATAGCGATAGCGATAGAAATAACATCAGTTTTAAAGAGTTTATATTTATAAATAACAATTGGAACAGCGAAATCTAACATACAAAAATACACATATATCAATGCAGATCAGAAAATCAGAATAAGCAATAGCGATAAAATTTCCGACGAGTTGGAATTCTGTGTCTATTGCTTATCGCTATCACTATTCCCTCGCATTGTGCAAGAGGCTTCAGTATGTTACTTTATATATAAGTTATAAATTATGTAAATTGTTATTGAAAAGATTATGAAATCACATTTTTATCGATCAAATACGTGAGGTGTGACTCTTGTAATAAAATTATTCTTTGCGCAATACAATATTTGGGTTGTACAGAGACTGAAAGATTTATTGTATACGATTAAAATACGCATTTTAATCTACAAGTTTGCACAAAAACTTTTTATCAAAAATATAAAGAAGTAACAAAAAGTTACAGTGTGTGTAAATGTTTGATTTTACATATTTGCTTCAAAAGAAGTCTATTTGTATGTACAAATTAAATATGTATCTTTATAGAGATTTCTTATATAAAAGAATGATGTCACGAATCTTTAGATAAATTTAAACAATTTATGTTTCAAAAGTGTTTAATACAAAAAAGTCGAAGTTCGCTTTCAAACTTAAACGATCTGGCGCCTCATAATCCTGCACTTCAGGACCTGTTCAGAACTATGTTCCGATTCCTCACTCGGGTATACTTTATCTTTGTCACTCACTAGATGTGAAACAAAGATAAAATGACACTCGGGTGGAGAATCGGAACACAGCCTTAGAGGTCAGGTTAGAAACTTCAACAACGCTTTCTGCGTGCAATGAGGCTGTAGGAAGTAGGTTAGATTATCTATGTCTGATTTTTAGAATTATTGTGAGAAAACAATATAGACAATGGCATCACTTTTGAAAACCATTAGCAGTTTTCAATTTTTTCAAAACTGTTTAAAACAAAGGTATGCTATGCAGACATTTTTCACACTAACATAGTGCGGTGTGTTATTGTGACAGACAAACATATTTTTTTTTTATGCTTTTGAAATTTGCCTTCGTGTTTTTGTGAACAAAATTTCCAATAATGCGAAATATACACAAATTCAAAATTACACGATTAAAAACGTAAAATTGTACGTTTAGTAAAAAAATGTGTAGCAGTTTTGGAAAATGTATGTCGTTACTAAAATTATGCAGAATCATAAAGACACGTTATTAAAAGAGAAACGGATTTATATAAACATTTATAGTAATTTGTTTTTTTTTTAATTTCTAGAATTACTATCGTACCTCTTTCTCACTTTGGAATTAGTGTTCCAAATCAAAAAAGATATATACCATCTATTAGAACTAAATATCGTCCTCCAGAATGGCTCCCTAAAGTACAACATGTTGTATGTATCTAGCATATATATATAAATATTACTAATTAAGTATACTAATTTAATTTTACGTACTAGCAAATTAATAATTATAAATCATGTTAAATATATAAAAAGAGCATTAACAAACTTCCTTGTAGAAATATGACGAATATTTAACAAAAGAGAATAAGAGTTTTCTTGAGGAAGTAGTTCAAAATGAATATGGTTTGTCTACTGGATTTGGAACAAAAATTTCTCCTCTAAAAATAGATCCAATCGAGCCTGTTACTAAATGGACAAGTAAGATGAGACGCACTGGTTTAATTGCAAAAAAAATAGGAGTTTACCCAATGTGGCTTAAAAATGGGAAAAAAGTTTATAGCACACTACTACAGGTAAAATGACAGCTTACTATCTTCAATAAACAATGTTTTTATTTTTATATATTGTTTCTTATGTCACACATTCTTTATATCTTATGTGTCATGTTCTATATTTTTCTCAGATTGTTGATAATGAAGTAGTAAAATATATACCACCAGAAAAATTTTATCCAGTGAAAAGTCGTAAGCCACGTCCAATACAAATAAAAAGAAGACTTGGTTGTCTCGTAGTAGGAGCAGAAAATATAGATCCGCAATTGGTATGCTCTTGAAAAATTGAATATTACATATTCAAATATTATTTCGCTGTTTAGACCGGCCCGGTGGTCTTGCAGCCTGAGTGCAAGGATTTGCGAACCCGGAGGTCTCGAGTTCGAGAATCCGCTTATACTACCACCCAAGGATTTTTTTCCGGGCCGATCCCCTTCAACCGAGTTTATCGGTTGATCGGCGAACTAAATCGAGCCTCCAAAAATTAATTCGGGTGTAATCCCGAATTAATTCCCCTCCCACAAGGCGATCACAAGTCACATCTTGAGCACGAGCCCGACACAGATAGGCATGCCTACTGTGAAAAACGGCTGAGTATCGCGTGGTAGCAGAGTACTGCACAACCCCCCCCCTCCTTACGTTCAAAGAAAAATTCAAATCTTAGCGATTCAAATGACCATTTCTCTCAAAAATTCTGGACATTCTATGTATAAATGTTGTAACGTTTGGATCTCAGCAATCCATTTTATCATGTTTTTGCTGTTTAAAATTTGTCAGTAATCAACTCTGCTTAAATAAATGACTTAATATCTGTTTAGCTCACTAAAGAATATTATGGTATTTTCACTGAAGCCGGAGTTATGCCAAAACGTATTTTACGAAGGTTTATGATAACCCCGGAAGCAGCGCTACAACCGGGTACTCCTCTATTTGCTGCACATTTTAAACCAGGAGAAGTCGTCGACATCTACGGAAAAACGTAAACAATTTTTGTATTTGTCGCAAAAAAAAATTTCTTCTGTGAAAGAAGAAGTGGAACTAGTATTCAGCAATGTTTACAAAATATTTAAATTTTTAAATCTCATTAGTATAGATCGTGGTTTCCAAGGTGTGATGAAACGATGGGGTTTTAAAGGAATGCCCGCCACTCATGGTGTAACCAAAACTCACAGAAGACCTGGAAATATCGGATCAGGCGGTAAAAAAGCTCGAGTTATGCCTGGCACTAAAATGCCTGGACATATGGGTAATAAATGGCGAATACTCAGAGGTGTTCAGGTAAGATTCAAGTTTTTACACACACAAAACGTTGATAAAAACAATTTGTGATAATTCGAAATCTAGTTTGTTTTCTTATATTTATTAAATTCTTATGTATCTATATACATATTTGTATGTTTTAAATGTTAAAAATTACTGATCTAATAAATGTACTTTTTATAGATTCTACGAATAAATACGAAATATAACGTGATTTGGGTTAGGGGACATAATATACCTGGAGAAATCGGTACTTACTGTCACTTGTATGATACACAGCTTCCTTTGAGGCGACATAAAACAGCGCCGAATTTCCCTACTTATTTACCAACTATCATGGAAGAATCGCTTCCAGAAGAGATGTACGCGGACGACGTACATCGGTTTGAAGATCCTACGATAGAATTTAAAGAAGAATCTTAATTCTATACATGTATATTTGTATAATAGTAAATAATAAAACTTTATATCAGATAAGATTTGTTTGTTTGCATTAACATCTTTTTTTCTTTATCTAGTGTACTAGTTAGTAAATATAAAGTTTGTGAAGACTAAGGATCAGAAGAGGCACATTCGAGACTTTTATAATTTCATGTATTTACAGTCAAGATAAAATTATCGATTAACAGCTAAAATTGTGCCGAATTCATATTGAAATTTTATTAGTTTTCTGCTCCTCCTTACAGAAATGTCCATACTTACAATTATGCTATCAAAGAGTAGTCAGTTGATTTATTTATTTAGTAATCAATATATCATTATATATAAATTTAACATGCCTAAAATATACATGAATTATTTTATAAAAGTAATATCGCTAACCAAGACTTGTCCTGAGTTAGAGTGGAGAGTAGCATGTTCAAGCAATAGAAAGGTTATTCTTTTCCGTGAATTTTTTTTCAGTAATCTTTTTTTTATACACATTCAAATACGCATAAATGCATATTTGCACATATGCATAAACGCAAAGTTTTTTTTACATGCATTTGTGTGTCTTGCTAATTGCTCTTTGACTAAGAATTTTGCTAATACATTTATCTCATGTATTTTGTAAAAGAAATAATATACATATATTTATAAAAATGAGGAAAGAAATTGCGAAGTACACAAAGATCAAATCACAAAAATGCCCTTTTTTATGGTTACTACAGTTCCATTCTGTAATTAGCCTTCTTTCCCTAATTGGTTCCGATATTTCGAACGTGGTCAATAAATCACACTGTATGTTTAGATCAGCAAACATAATAATAATCAATAATTCAGCGGTAAGTTCATATTGCTATGTCTTCATTGGAGCACGAGGGTGATGTAGAAACAGGAAAAAGAAAGCAAAATGATGATTCCGCATCGGAGTTTATCAGGGGACGGCACAATCGGATAAAAAGAAGATACATGTAGCTGGAGGCTTCCTCAGAATTTAAAACCTTCGTTTGGAATATTCGTCGTTTGATCAAATTCAAAAGCTCCTTCATGTGGTGCATCATCCACCTGAAATTGATGATTTATAAATAAGAATTAAATCTTTTTGTCTTGTTTTTAAATACTTTATTTAATAAAGCAAATTAGAATTATATAAATTATTAGTGAAATTATGCGTATGATAAAAAAAGGTTTAATACTTTATATTAAAAATTATGAATGAAAGAAAGGAAACATGAAAAAATACTTTACCTCCTCTGAAAAATATTGCTCGATTATGTCATACGCTAGTTTGTAAATATCTACATTTTCATGATTTTGCAGTGCTTCTATTTTGTCCAGACCTGTAAATAAGAAAACGTTTAATTAAACATAAATTTTTATTATTACAATATCTGTTCTTGATTAAACACACACATGAAGAAAATAAAAGACAAAGTTTATTATCCAGAATAAAATACTAACCATTACATTCTTCAATCATATTTGCCAAATGATCCACTTCTGGCCCAGCGAGTTTAAGCATGTTATGGATTCCATCCAACACCACCTGTACAACTTGAGTATCCTTACAAGATAAAAGTTCACAAAATGGAGCAATTACTCCTTCTCTTATAAGCTCCGCGACTTGTTCTCTATTACCGCTTATTGTGAGGTTGCTAATCGCCCATGCTGCTTCTTTCTGTGTTTGGAATTCACCCTGGGAAACAAAAATATATACGATATTTCATGTAACAATCTCCAAAATACAAACATATAGTTTGTTCGTATAAAAATTTTCTTTACCTTTGCTAAATTACGAATAATGAGAGGTAACAATTTTGCATCTATTACAGCTTGAACTTGAGATTGGTTGCCAGCGGTAATATTAGAAAGAAACCAAACTGCTTCTTTACAAATTTTCTCTTTAGGATGAGTCAACAAATTAGCAAAATGCGAAAGAGCGTCACAATTTAAAACAGTTTGCGTTTGCTCGTCCGTGCCAGTTACAATGTTGCCAACTGCTCTAAGAGCAGCAGTTTGCACTTTAACTTCTTTGTGCGAAAGAAGCGGTATTAAGCGAGGTACAACACCACTGTCTATAACCATTTGAATTTGCTCATTACCACCATCAGTCAGGTAACTCAAGGCCCATACAGTGTCAACAAGAATCTATACATTAAAAAAAACAACAATTATATTCTTATATTTAAAAAAAAGAGAACCGTATTAAAATTTAGTAATTTGTTAATCATTTTTTAGATACTAAAGTAAAAATCAAGTCAATAAAATTGTTTTTATATAGTTAATAAAATATCATTTATATGGTTAATTGTGTTAATTAGAAGATAATATACAGATTATTAAATTATAATAAAAATTACTATGCTATCTTATCTTTTAAATGATTTTCTTATAGTTTCATAAAACAATTATTGACTTTATTTCTTTATTTAGATTTTAATACTCACATTAATGTCATTATGATAAATAAGCATATTTAGAGCAGGCAAAATGTCCTTTATGGTTTGCATTGGTGGTGGTGGATCTTTATTCCTACATAAGTTTACAATGACCCATGTAACATTACGTAAAAATGAAATAGGTATATCCGGCTTTATAAATGTTAGCAACGGTTGTACAACACCAAGATTAATAACATAATCTCTAGGTACTGGACCATCCCCAATAATGTTACCTACAAATATACATTATAATTTTTAACTTCTTTAATATTGCAGTTGTCCGCTGCGTAATGCTATCTGACGACCGAGAGTCGTCACGTAACATGAACGTAAACATAAGTCAATTAAAATTGTCAATCATATATCAAAAAAATTAATATATTATTTATACGTAAATGTATATAAATTTTTGATATTATACACACCTAAGGCCCACACAGCTTGTTCACATACATTTTGTTGGCTTGAAAGCAACAAATGAAGAAAAAGTGGAACTGCACCAGCAGTAACTACAGCCTGTGTTTGAGCTGATGTTCCGCTTGCAATATTTGTTAAAGCCCAAGCTGCTTCAAATTGTAACGATGGACTAGGACAATAATATTGTATGTGTTATATATTGTTAAACGTGTATATATACACTTTTAACAAAAAAATTATACATGGATATGATATACAAAGATATATATATATATATATATATATATATATATATATATATAATTGATATAATTTTCAAAAAAAAGTTTTCTTACTTGTTATGCTGTTCAAGACAACGAACCAAAATTGGTAAAATACCACTTTCTATCAATGGGTCGATGGGAGGATTACGATCTGAAGATAACAGTTTTCTCGCTGATTGTACAGCTAGTAACTGTACTGCTGGATCTGAACTATTAGCTCTTGCTACTAAATCGTCCAAATTCATTTTTGAAAGATGTTTATCCATGTCATCTTCATCTGTATGTTCATAAGAATAATATATATATATATTATATATTAATATTATAAATGTTTATCATTTATGTGCACTTTGTTGATGTGAAAGTGTAATCTGTAAATTTGCTTAATGTAATATTTCTAATATTTTATACAGAAGAGATTTAGAAATAACACAATGATGATTAAACAAAACAACAAAATCACAGCACTAGCAGTGCTAGCATTATAACAGCTGATACACCAGATTCTGATTGTCTCATATAAGAAAAAGAAATATTATATGTGAATATAAGAAATTAAAAAGTATATATTAAAAATATAAACAAATATAATGGAGATATGTCAACTTTGCAAAAGATTGAAGTCATAAGGAAAAAAATATGTTAAGTATATCTTGAACACCTAGACATACACACACACACACAAACATCAAACTATATTGTAGTATAGAAGATAAAAAGTATTTTTTGAGAGAGTTTCATTATTTTGTGTGAAGAAAATATAAATGTAAATAACTTTGTAAACTGGAAGTTGTAAGACAAGTATTATGTGTGTGAATGAATACTAACAACAAATATAATTTTTATGTAACAACAGAGTTGTCACAAAATAAAAAATTAAATATATAAACATACACGTATATGTAAACAAACATCATCAAAACAACAATCATTTTTTAATTTTACCTGTTGAATCTGTAATTGGTACATTTCTTCTCTTTTGTAAAGTCTCTTCACGTTTATTTTTACGTAATTCTACTGTTACTTCATTACGTCTTCTTCTCATCTCCTGAAAAAACATTAGCATTGATATTAATAATTGCGATGCTGCATTTAAAAGATTACATATCAGTTTTCAAAATCAAAAAACTTTAAAATTTATCATTTCTAAAATGTTAAAACATTATAAAATAAATCAGATAACTAATTAAAAAACATAATTTTAAAACTAATAAGAAAAACCTTGTTCTTAAATTATAGCTATTTTTCAGGCAATTTTGACCGTAACATTGGTTATGAAAACTTTTATTCATGAAATATAAATTATTAGATAAAGTAAAATATAGAGGTGTGACCTCTGGCTCTGTTGTAAGTAAATCCAATATAAAATTTGAAATAAACATTCATTTATCTGCACAACATCCTGAGCTCATCCATTGAGCTCTACACAGCTGTTTATTTCAAATTTTATATTAGATAATTATTAGAATTAATAATAAAATTATATGTCATAACCCAGAGTAACTTTGTAACTTTCAAATGACTTTCTGTTTTTTTTCTTTGTAGAATTAGTGTAATATTAGCTATTCATTAATTATATTATTGTTGTTAGCTTTTCTGATGGAAACAATATAGAAAACATTATTAAATGTTTCCATAAAAAACTAAAATAGCAGTCATCTCCTCAACACAGTCACTTTGACATATGATATGACTCAGAAAAAAATCTTTTATATATGGGCAAATTTTACATCTGATTATGTACAATCATACATGATCGTTTCCTAATCTCATATATGATTACTTATAAAGTTAGATATTAAATCTGTCTATTTAGGCAAAACTTCTTTTCCTAGGTAAATAAGAAAACTAAAAAAATATTTAATAACATTTCTATTCTTTCTCTCTTTC